>NW_015165884.1:90793-108674 GCF_001447785.1 Gekko japonicus
ATCAGGAGTCCCCCTGCAATCCTAAGAGAATTTCATCTAGGCTAGGTCCATCAGTGGCTCTTAGCTGTGATCCTTCATGTTCAGAAGTTGCTGGGCCAGTTGCTAGGGTACAATAACAAGGGGTCTTTGGCCTCTGTGTTCCTGTTGTGGACCTTCCAGGGCATTTCATTACCGCTGTGGGAAACGGGATGCTAGACGAGATGTGCCCATTGGCCCAGCCCATCAGACTTCCCTTATGTTCTTTAATATTTATGAGCAGATGCTTGACATATACAGGTTTATCTATGGAGTAGAGAAGGGTGGTGGTGGTATTTTCGTACTGGGCATTCAAATCTCTAATGCAAGCTATAAAAGGTACAGTAAGTCTGTCGGCACAGACTCACATGGACCCGTGAAGCTGTCTTATACCGAACCAGACCATCAGTCCATCAAGATCAGTATTGCCACCCAGACTGGTGGCAGCTCTCCAGGGTCTCAGGTGGAGGTCTTTCACATCACCTGCTCCCTGATCCTTTTTAAGTGGAGATGCCGGGGATTGAACCAGGGACCTTCTGCAGGCCAAGCAGGGGCTTTTCCACTGAACCACAGCCTTTCTAGTTTTTCAGTGTGCATTCAGTTTGTAGAAAAGGTACAGAGAATCATAGAACTGGAACCCAACCCCCTGCACAAGGCAGGAAATTCACAAATACCTCCCCCCCATACCCCCAGTGAACCCTGTTCCATGCCCAGAAGATGACAAAATAAACCCCTCCATGATCTCCAGCCAAACTGGCCTGGAGAAAAATTGCTTCCTGTCCCCAAAGTGGCAATCAGCATTTCCCCGGGCGTGTCAGAAAGGGCCAGGAGAACTAAGCACTGAGGCAACCCTTCCCGCCCTCCCTCTCATGATATGCCTAACTTCACAGAATCAGCACTGCTGTCAGATGGCCATCTAGCCTCTGCTTGAAAACCTCCAAAGAAGGAGAGCCCACCACCTCACGAGGAAGCCTGTTCCACTGAGGAACCGCTCAAACTGCCGGGGAGTTCTTCTTAACGTTTAGCCAAAAAAATAAATCTTCTGATTTAATTTTTTTGTATTGCTCAAGAACGGCTCACCCCAACAGGCTGTATCAACAGCTTCTTACAAAACGACAGAAATCAGTTTAGGGCCAATTGCTACATTTTGGGGGGGAGGGAATGAATCTGTGAATCGGGGAACACAAGTCGCTTTCGGTTTCTTACAACCATGTCGTAATATCGACACTCTTCCTACCAGCACAATTAAGAGTGAAGCACCCTGGGAAATGTTCCTGGCTGCCGAGGGAAACCCTGCCCAGTGATCAAAACCCCATCCTCTCTAGGTCCGTACCGCTGCAGCAGACTGAACTGATGGAAGACCTTCCTCCGCTTTCTTTCTTCCCAGGCTGAAAGACGTCTCGGCAGTCCCGGTGATCAGCAGCCGCACTCTGGGGCTCCACTTCCATCCGCGGAGAGGCCTGCACCACCATGTCCCTGTCATGTTCGACTACTTCCACCTGTCTGCGATCTCTGTGACGGTGCACGCCTCCCTGGTGGCCTTACACCAACCCCTCATCAGGTAAAGGTCCATGAAGAAACAAGCACTGACACTGTGGGTGTGAGAATAGACAAAAACAGATCCAGATCCAGGGCTATTTTGGGGCAGGAACGGACAGGAGCGGAGTTCCGGCTGGCTCCCAAGTTGGCCTCGTCCAGCAGGACCTCATTAGCATAACAGGCCACACCCAACAGCAGAAACTCATTAGGATTGGCTACATTAGGGGTGTGTGGCCTAACATGCAAAGGAGTTCCTGCTACAAAAAAGGCCCTGGGTTTTGACAACAAACAAGGTAAACAGAATAAGAAGCCAAAGGTAGGTGTGGCTGGATGACCACACTTCTGGTAACATGGGGGTGTGGCCTAATGTGCTAATGAGCGGTGCTGTCACGGGTGTGGCCCAATATGCTAATGGGTTTCTGCTGTTGGGTGTGACCTACTATGCTAATGAGTTCCTGCTGGGCTTTTTCTACAAAAGAAGCCCTGC
The DNA here is from genome assembly GCF_001447785.1 of Gekko japonicus. Classification (NCBI taxonomy): domain Eukaryota; kingdom Metazoa; phylum Chordata; class Lepidosauria; order Squamata; family Gekkonidae; genus Gekko; species Gekko japonicus. The sequence goes on from NW_015165884.1 coordinate 92,835, forward strand.
CAGATGCAATATACGTGAAGCTCTCGTATTTCAAGAAAGACCGTTGGTCCATCTAGCAAAGGTTTTCCCAACTTGGTGCTCGTGGTTTCCATGATACCCACCGATACCTCCCCTGGTGCCTGCCAAATGTTTTTAGAAAATGGGTGGGGGCAGGTGGGGCTTTGGCCCAGCAAGGCTTCTGATCGGCCACTGGATGGATACAGAAGCAGAGCCCCTCAGAACCCCCCCCCCTCGCTCACTCACCCAACCTGCCCAGGCCCAGCAGGGGGGCAATGACTCCCCCCAGCAGCAGATCAAGGCGAAGGGCTTTTGGCGAGGGAGGGGAACTGTAGTGGGGGTGGTCGCAGCAGGCCAGTGTGGGCTAGGCTTGCCAAGTCCCCCCAGGGGGCAGGGAAAACCCCGCCCCAGAGGCCCCTTCCCCGCCACTGGCAGATTGGGCCCCGGGGGGAGCCTCAACCCAACGTGCACGTCACCCAGAAGTGACGCGATCATGCCGGGCACGCTGGGGGTGGGGCCACCCCAACGTGCACATCACCTGGAAGTGACGCGACCATGCCGGGCACGCTGGGGGCGGGGCCACCCCAACGTGCGCGTCACCCGCAAGTGACGCGAACATGCCGGGCACACTGGGGGCGGGGCCACGGTCATCCGAGGGAAAACTCTATGTTTTTCCCTCGGATGGTTGTGGCCCCGCCCCCAGCGTGCCTGGCGTCGTCACTTCCAGGTGACGTGCACACACTCCGGATGCCAGCTGGGAGTCCCCCGCTGCGGCGCAACACCCGACTTGGCAACCCTAGTGCAGGCATTCTACTCATGTGGTGCCGCCAGGCAGCTGCCTAACACTGCCTTATAGAAGAGCCGGCCCTGGATACATACATACATACATACATACATACATACATACATACATACATACATTCAAACATACATACAAACATACATACATGTGTGTGTGTGTGTGTATCTGACTGGAAGATGTCCCTATCAGTTACACATAGGGTTTCCAGGTCCCCTTCTCACTCCAGTGGGGGGATTTAAGGGCCTTCCGGGGTTGGGTGGGGATGCCCCCAATCCCCACCCCCAAGCATGACCACCCGCCCAGCCTCCCCTCTCCCTCACCTCCTGCCAGATTTAAAGGGCTTCAGTTGATTCCCCCCAGCCCCGTGCACCGCAGCCCCCACCCCACTCACAAAAAGACCCTTTCAAGGTTTTTTTTTTCTTTTTTGCGAGCTGAGTGTGTGGCCCACAGTCGCCCCTCTTCCTTCCTCCTGCTTGATTTAAAGGGCCCTCCAGGCGATCAGTGGGCCACATGGATCCCCGCCGCCAATCAGCTGAAGCCCTTTAAATCTGGCAGGAGGGGAGGGAAAGGGGTGGCTAGGCGGGTGGTTGCTCTTGGGGTGGGGCTTTCCCACCGGGGGTGGGGGAAACCCCCCACCCGGACCTGGGGGTTGGCAACCCTAGTTACATGGCTACTCAGTCACTCTCCTCTCTGCTCTCTCCTCTGTGTCTGACCTCCGTGAACTCTTTGCCAGACAACCAGGAGCCAGAGTAATAGACAGATCTAACATTACTGATGGTGATTAACCTTCTGTTTCAGATTCATTACAACATTAGTTTGCTTTTCGATTCATTATGGTCTGAACGCCCAGCGAGTATCCTTGTGAATCCTTGAGAATGGTCAACAAGCTATCTTTCGAGGAAGTGTGCCTGCCATTAGCAGCCCTTCTTGCCGAAGGAAATGCCTAACTAGCCTACCAGGAAGCCTAGAATATTACTTGAAAACCACTTGACTTGATGGAGCTTTGGTAGAGTGTTCATTGGTAGAGTGGGAGCCAGTTTGGTGTAGTGGTTAAGTGCGTGGACTCTAATCTGGGAGAACTGGGTTTGATTCCCCACTCCTCCACTCACACCTGGCTGGATGACCTTGGGCAAGCCCTAGTTCTGGCACAGCTGTCCTTGAAAAAGAGCAGTTTGTGTCAGAGTTCTCTCAGCCCCACCCACCTCACAGGGTGTCTGTTGTGGGGAGGGGAAGGGAAAGGAGTTTGTACGCTGCTCTGAGACTCCAAGTGAAGGGCGGGGTATAAATCCAATCTCCTCCTCCTCCTCCTCCTCCTTCTCCTCCTCCTCCTCCTCCTCCTCTTCTTCTTCTTCTTCTTCTTCTGTTGCAATTATAAAACAGCAAAATGTGATGAGCCATAAACGTAACTTGCCAGTTTGGTGCAGTGGTGTAGTGGTTAAGAGCACGGACTCCCCACTCCTCCACATACAGCTGCTGGTGTTGGGCCAGTCCCAAATTCTTTCAGAGCTATTCTCCCAGGAGCAGTCCTCGAAAGATCTCTCTCAGCCCCACCTACCTCACAGGGTGCCTGTTGTGGAGAGGGGAAGGGGAAGGGAAAGGAGATTGTAAACTGCTCTGAGACTCCTTTGGGTAGTGAAGGGAGGGGTATAAATCCAATCTGTTTTTCTTCTTCTACTTAGGTCACAAGGGGAGTGATGGAGGACGAGGGCTTTGGAATACACTGTATCGCTGATGCTTCTGACTTTGTTCCCTTTGTTACCCTTTCGCTGTCTAGCTTTGCTCGTCCCGGGAAAGGTTCATGGCTTGGGAAAGGCAGCTTGGAAACAGGCCCAGATCCCACCGGGATGTCCCTTGAAAATCTGGTGTTTGGCGCCGGTTACTGCAAGCCTGCTGCTTCAGAGGTATGGGGAATACCCTTACGCATGACCATTTTTTTGTTCCATAGTTCTCAGAGAGCGCACGGGATCTCCCCAAAGAAGACCCACAGAATGGTAAATATAAGAGGAAGCTGTTCCTCTACCAGTCCTCCTCAGCCCGGAGGTTAGGGTCGCCAACTTTCCAAGCAAGAATCAACAAAAACAGAAATACTGCAAGTGTGCATAAATATATTCTGAAATATTTTTCAATCTTATGAGCATACAAAAATACAATCTTTATCTCTCAAGCATAACACTAATACAATGATTTCTTCAGAGTATAATACAACGGGCTGTTCACACTCTGAAGAGAATGAATATTTCCCTTCTGTGAAAACCACTGAACCCTTATGGAATTTCTATGAATTGATGAAGACGGCTTATCGTATTGATGTGGAAGAAGTTTTCATGAAACGAAACGGAAGGTATTCCGGAGAATTTCGCCCATCATCTTATCATCTCATCATCTTATCATCTGTAACAACATGAAATCATTGTATTAGTGTTATGCTTGAGAGATAAAGATTGTATTTTTGTATGTTCATAAGACTGAAAAATATTTAAGAATATATTTATGCACACTTGCAGTATTTCTGTTTTTGTTGATTCTGTATACTGCAACCCCTGTACTGTTTACCAACTTTCCAAGCAAGTCCTGGAGACTTTCTGGAATTACTGCTCGTCTCCAGACTACAGAGATCAGTTCCCCTGGAGAAAATAGCTGCTTTGGAGAGTGGACTCTATGGCATTATCCTCCACAGAAGTCCATCTCCTCCCTAGGCCCCACCCCCAAATACTGTAGGAATTTCCCAACCCAGAATTGGCAACCCTACTGGCAGAGCAGGCCCGTAGCCATGGGGAGGGGGCTGGCAGGGGCAGTGCCCCCCACAGATGTGCCCTGCCCTCTCACGGATCATGCCAGACCCTCCTGCAGCTTCCCCCTCATTGGCAGCGTTGGCCTCTGCTCCACCTCTGCCCCTGCTGCTGTGTGGTTGGTCGAGGCTGAGCAGGAGGGCCGAGGCTGAGCAGGAGGAAAGGGGAGAGGAGGGAGGGAGAGGTGCAGACTCATCGGGCCTTACTGCTTCCGCAGCTGACTTCAGCTGCGGAAGCTGGAAGGCCCATTGAGACAATGCCTCTCCCTCCCCTCCTGCTCCCCGGCTCCTGCTCCGGCTTCCCTCCTGGCTCACTGCTGGCCAAGCGGCCACCCCCTGCCCAAGTGCCTAAGGAGGAGTCGGGTCAACAGGGTGGCCATGTAGGCTGGGCTGTGCCCAGGACTGGCTGCCATGGGTGGCCAGGCATGCTCCCCCGTAAGGTGGCCAGCGCACATCCACGAGGGCGGTCCAAGCAGCTGGAGCAAGCAGCGAGAAGAGGTGGCGGTGGCCACCAATAAGGGAGCCCTGGGCACACCCAGCCAGGAAGAGGAGGCACCTGCCACAGCAGTTCCTGGAGGACCGACCAGGTAAGAGGCAAGAGCATACCACTCTCTCTATCTCTCTCTCTCTGGCTCTCTCATGCTATTGCGCCGTGTCGGCACCTCCCACTTCCTCAGGAGCCAGGCAGGCTTCAGTAGGGAAACCCTTGTGGGAGATGGATTGCCTAGATGTGTATCTCCCCCTCCCTCCCCCATTCTCCCCTCCCCTGCTGGGTTTCCCGCTTCCTCCCGCTCCCCCTCCGGCAGTTACTGCTCCCTCTTTACCCCCAAAAAAAATTCTGGCTACGGGCCCGTGGTGGAGGTGGACTGCATATTTTCTGAATTCCCTTCATTTGTTGCACTGATGTTGTTTTGCGCTCAGCAGAAATATTATTTTCCTGAGGGAGCTTTTGCTTACTGATCTTGCATCTTCTTGTACTGTAGAGCATGCCTCAGGTTCACCACAAATCTCTAATGCTTCCGTTGTCTTTATTTCTGGGTTTAGAGTTGAGGCTAGGTTGACCCTATTGAGAGAATACCTCTCCAGGCATTTACCAGTCCAGAGCTGCGACTATACTGTGACACCAAGGTTCTGGGCTGAGTGTAGTGATGCCAGGACACCCCCCCTCCCCAGTGTGGGCAGGCATCCCCTGATTTGGGGTGTTCCTCTTCGCCAGCAGCCAGCTAGGTGGCGGTGGGAATTACCCCCCCAAAAACAAGCAAGAAGCCAGAAATACACACAACATGCCTAATCAGGGCTCTTTTTGTAGCAGGAACTCCTTTGCATGTTAGGCGACACACCCCTAATGTAGCCAATCCTCCAAGAGCTTACAGTGCTCTTCTTACAGGGGCTACTGTAAGCTCTTGGAGGATTGGCTACATTAGGGGTGTGACATGGGGGGAGATACATGTCAGGGACATTGGGGAGCAGAACTCTGGTTTGTGGGCAGAACTCTATGGTAGAAGTTACTGGTTGCCAGGATGTGACTTGTGGTCTGGTGGAAGCTTGGAGGGGCAGGGGCAGGGGGTGATACACATTGTTGCATGTATTGTGATCTTACTTTGGGTAGCTTTAGGAATCACCAGAAACGTTTCCGAGTGAGTTTTTTTGGGACACAGCTCCTCCTCCTTGCTTGGTTTTGTGTTACTACTCTTGCATCGTTTTGTAGATCCAGGTGAGTAGCTGTGTTGGTCTGAAGCAGTAGATTTTGCATGCACACAAAAGCTCATACCTTGAATAAAACTTTGTTGCTCTTAGAGGTGCCACTGAATTCAAATTTTGTTCATTGTTTTGTAGTTATAGAGGGTTAGGTGTTGGACTACTTGTAATTATTCTACTAAATGCAACCTCAAATGTTTCCAGAGAGATGGAGTATGAAAAAGAGGTGTGAATGAACAGGTTAATAGTATTTATTAATCAGGGTAGCCTTTGGCAATTTGAATTGGTTTCTCTCTCCCCCCCCCCTTTCTTGTGAATCTAGAAAGTTTCAGAATTCAGCCTGGTTCACATGATACCTTGCAAAAATAGCAGACTCGAAAGCCGTTGGCAATCCAGGCAGGGAACCGTGGGCCAAATAAAATGTTTCACCTTTTGAAAAAATGTTTTGGTCAATGTTCAACATTCAGAGGCCTGGAATGCCCAGAAAATCTTGGTTTATAAACTCATTTAAAATTATATTATCTAAGGCCCTGTCCACACGAGGGGTTTTGGGCCAGGAGAGGGACGGATCGGGGCCGCAGCAAACGGGCGCGATCCCACCGCAACATCTGGGAATCATGCTGCGCCCGTCCCCCATCCGTCCCTTCTGCCGAAAAAGCGCACCAAAAAAGAATCACCTAACCGGGTGGTTCAATCGAAAGGGCCGCCGCAAGTGCGGCCGTGGGATCGGCGGTGCGTCCTTGCGCCGCCACATCCCCGGCCCCCGGCCGATGTGCGCATGCTCAAGCATGCACAGTTTGGCAGCCTCCCCCTCCCACTCGTCTCTTCCTCCCCGGCATCTGATCGTGGGATCCCGCCTGCAGCGTCTCTATTTTGGTGCGGCTCTAATTAGCCGCACTTTCACCGGTGTTTTCCCAATTAATTTCCCAATTTTTTTCCCCAGCCTTCTTCTCTCTAAATATAAGTGTATTTATGTTCGGGAATTATTATTAAAAGTGAGAGGGATTTTTAAAAAAAATATATCTACAATTAAATATAAATTAGGAAGATTGGATCCTCACCGTGCCATTATTTACCGATCTTTACATGATTGCCAAACACAGAATGAATGAAATAACTGCATAATCACTGCACTGCAATAATTGATGGTGGAAAGTCTGTCAAGTTGCAGCAGACTTACGGAGACCCCTATGGTTTCCAAGTCAAGAAATCTCAAAGGTGGGTTGCCATTGCCTGCCTCGGCGTAGCAACCCTGCACTTCCTTGGTGGTCTCCCATCCAAGTACTAAGCAAGGCCAACCTTTAGCTTCCGAGATGAGATTGGGCTAGCCTGGGCCATCAGGGCAGAGGAACAGAGGTGGTATGCCATGGCCTGCCTCTGCATAGCAACCCTGGGCTTCCCAGGTGGTCTCCCATCCAAGTACTAAGCAAGGCCAACCATGCTTAGCTTCCAAGAACTAATGAGACTGGGCTAGCCTGGGCCATCAAGGTTAGGGCAGAGGAACAGAGGTGGTTTGTCATTTCCTGCCTCTGCATAGCAACCATGGACTTCCTTGGTGGCCTCCCATTCAAGTACTAAGCAAGGTCAACCCTGCTTAGCTTCCGAGAACTGATAAGACTGGGCTATCCTGGGCCATCAAGGTTAAGGCAGAGGAACAGAGGTGGTTTGTCACTGCCTGCCTCTGCATAGCAACCCTGGACTTCCTTGGTGGTCTCCCATTCAAGTACTAAGCAAGGTCAACCCTGCTTAGCTTCCGAGAACTGATAAGACTGGGCTATCCTGGGCCATCAAGGTTAAGGCAGAGGAACAGAGGTGGTTTGCTATTGCCTGCCTCTGCATAGCAACCCTGGACTTCCTTGGTGGTCTCCCATTCAAGTACTAAGCAAGGCCAACCCTGCTTAGCTTCCAAGAACTGACAAGACTGGGCTATCCTGGGCCATCAAGCTTAGGGCAGAGGAACAGAGGTGGTTTGCTATTGCCTGCCTCTGCATAGCAAACCTGGACTTCCCGGGTGGTCTCCCGTCCAAGTACTAAGAAAGGTCAACCCTGCTTAGCTTCTGAGAACTGATGAGATTGGGCTAGCCTGGGTGTCAGCAAGCTGCCAAATGTTTGTTTCTATTGATCTGATGTGTATATGGTCATCCATGGTTCCACCCCCACTCCATCGAGGCGCTTGACTTTTCATGCGCCCCTTCTCTTCTCAGCTCTGCATTCCTTTCAGTGTACACAAGTCCTGCTTTTCTGTAACGCTATCTCCCCAAGGCCGCAGGAGGAGAGCAGAGGAGCCCTGCTTTGTCTTTAATTAGGAGAAGCCGTGGGAACGGCATACATGTTTACTTTTCAGTAACCGTTGCTTCCCAAGGTTTAGGCGCACGTGGGACCCCTTGGCCGCGCGCGGGAATCCTGATTATTGGCCAGTGTGATTATGAATTTGCTTTAACCTTTCATGCTGCTCAGGTTTTCATTATTCCTAACAGTGATCCTGTTCATGTGCTTCATGGCTTCAATAAATGTATAACCTTCTAGCAAGTGTGTACTCTGTTGTTGCTGTGGGGACCTGACACTGGGCCACCAAGCTTAGGGCAGAGGAACAGAGGTGGTTTGCCATTGCCTGCCTCTGCATAGCAAACCTGGACTTCCCGGGTGGTCTCCCGTCCAAGTACTAAGAAAGGTCAACCCTGCTTAGCTTCTGAGAACTGATGAGATTGGGCTAGCCTGGGCCACCAAGCTTAGGGCAGAGGAACAGAGGTGGTTTGCCATTGCCTGCCTCTGCACAGCAACCCTGGATTTTCATAGAAGTCTCCAACCTGACCCTGCTTAACTTCCAGCATCTGACGAGATTGAGCTAAGCTGGACCATTCAGGTCAGGGCAACAATTGCATTTGTGGAGTTGTAGCTAAAGGTCCAAAAACCTGCACAGCCACTCTTCTTGACGGTGGAATTATCTGCAGACGAGATAGCATTGTTCTTTCTTTTACGCTATCTGCTCTAACCCAGGCACTTGGTGTGCAACATGGAACACATTCCACCAGAGTTGCCAGCTCACCAACACATTGACAGCAGTGCGCCCACACACACCTGTGCTGAGCAGGTGCAAGATGTGTTTTTGTTATCTGCTGTTTAGTTAGCTCAATTAAAAAAAAACACTCGAATGGAACCGCTAGAATATCTCATGTAATTTTTTTTTTTAGAGATATTACATAGTGAGAAACTTCTGCTTTGTAAATGTGCATGCTAATGTTCTGACAATCTATTGTCATGATCACTGAATTCCCAGCTTTCTATTTTTTTTAGACACTAGCCCATTTCCTTGCAAAGTTATAAGGGGAAATGTTCCCTGCACCACAGCTGATTTGATTACCCTCTGGGGAGAAAAAATATATTTTAATTACCTAAATGAATGTAATTAAAGGGACATTAGTCTGATCCAGCAAGGTTGTCCCATTTTTGTAATTTATAGCTTAAGGGGGGGGGGGCTTTTTTCTAATTCTTCTTTGCTTGACCACCTGCAAAGAATTCTTATTTGTCACAGATGACCAAGGTAGTGACAATATAGAAGCCTACCCGAGCTTCTGTAAATATCTGGGATTTATAGAATACATTTGGTATGTCTAGCTTCAGTAGTAAGAAGAACATGCAAGTAAGTTAAAAATCATGGGGAGGACTAAAAATCATTTTTTAAAATACAAAATATAAACTTCAACATTTCTATGTAGAGAACCTGATGTCTTCTGAGGTTCTGTATGCATTCCCATCCATATTTTGCCAACGGAGATGTTAAGAGGGATGCTAGTAAAACAGCATTTGAGCCGCTGAGTGCATTCCAGGATCTCTTGAAGCACAGGAAAAGGCTCCGAGGCAAACACTCTTAAATATGATGCCGCCATATTGAAGTAAGTGGGCCTGCAGTCAAAGTATGGGGGATAGATTAGTTACCTATGAATGGTTGTGTTGCATCAGACCAATAGACCATCCGATCCAGTGTTCTGTTCTGTTTCACACAGTGGCCAGTCAGTTGCCTATAGAAGGCCTGCTAGCAGGTCAGGCGCCTCGGCTCAGTGGAAGAGCCGCAGCTTTGCATAAAGAAGCCCCCAGGTTCAATCCCTGGCATCTCATAAGAACATAAGATAACATCAGAAGAGCCATGCTGGATCAGATCAAGGGTCCATCTAGTCCAGCCTCCTGTCTCACACAGCGGCCAACTGGTTCCTCTGGAGGGCCCACAACAGGGCAGAGAGGCCGAGGCCTTCATAAGAACATTAGAACAGCTCTGCTAGATCAGACCACTGAAGGTCCATCTAGTCCAGCATCCTGTCTCACACAGTGGCCCACAGGTTCCTCTGGAGGGCCCACAACAGGGGAGAGAGGCCGAGGCCTTCATAAGAACATTAGAACATCCCTGCTGGATCAGACCACTGAAATTCCATCTAGTCCAGCATCCGGTCTCGCACAGTGGCCAACTGGTTCTTCTGGAGGGCCCACAACAGGGCATGGAGGCCGAGGCCTTCATAAGAACATTAGAACAGCCCTGCTAGATCAGACCACTGAAGGTCCATCTAGTCCAGCCTCCTGTCTCACACAGTGGCCAACCAGTTCCTCTGGAGGGTCAACAACAGGGATGAGAGGCTGAGGCCTTTCCCTGATGTTGCCTCTGGAGTGCCTCTGAATGTGGAGGTTCCCCTCAGCCACCATGGCTAGTAGCCATTGATAGACTTACCCTCCATGAATCTTTCACATCCCCTTTTCAAGCTGTCTATTCCTGTGGCCATCATGGCATTCTCTGGCAGTGAATTCCATCTTTGAATCACTCTCTCTGTTAAGTGGTATTCCCTTTTGTCCATTCTGAATCTACTGCCCATCAGCTTCATTGGAAGCCCTCGAGTTCTAGTCTTTTGGGAGAGGGAGAACCAGGTGATGGGAAAGTCCTCTGCCTGAGACTCTACAGGGCTGCTGCCAAAGTGACTTTGCTAGACCAAGGTTCGGACTCAGTATGAGGCCTCTTCAAGAGGGAATTGGATAAACATCTGGAGCAGAGGTCCATAAGTGGCTATTAGCTACAAGGCATAGATAGGAACTCTCAGGCTGGGGAAAGGGATACTCTGTATTCTTGGTGCTTGGGTGGGGAGGGGGTTAACAGTGGGAGGGCTCCTAGTGTCCTGGCCCCACTGATGGACCTCCTGATGGCACCTGGTATTTTTGGGCACTGTGTGACAGAGTGTTGGACTGGATGGGCCATTGGCCTGATCTAACGTTGGCTTCTCTTATGTTCTTATGGTAGGAACTCTGTGTCTGGGGCAAGTGATGCACTGTATTCTTGCTGCTTGGGGGGGGGGCAACAGTAGGAGGGCTTCTAGTGTTCTGGCCCCACTGATGGACCTCCTGATGGCACCTGGTATTTTTGGCCAGTGTGCGACAGAATGTTGTACTGGATGGGCCATTGTCCTGATCCAACACTGGCTTCTCTTATGTTCTTATGATAGGAACTCTCAGGCTGGGGAAAGTGATGCTCTGTATTCTTGGTGTTTGGTGGGGGGCAACAGTGGGAGGGCTTCTGGTGCCCTGGCCCCTCTTATGGACCTCCTGATGGCACCTGGTATTTTTGGCCACTGTGCGACAGAGTGTTGGACTGGGTGGGCCATTGGCCTGATCCAACACTGGCTTCTCTTATGTTCTTATGGTAGGAACTCTTAGTCTGGGGCAAGTGACGCTCTGTTTTCTTGGTGCTTGGAGGGAGGCAACAGTGGAAGGACTTCTGGTGTCCTGGCCCCTCTTATGGACCTCCTGATGGCACCTGGTATTTTTGGCCACTGTGTGACAGAGTGTTGGGCTGAATGGTCCATTGGCCTGATCCAACACTCGCTTCTCTTATGTTCTTACGATAGGAATCTCAGTCTGGGGCAAGTGATGCTCTGTATTCTTGGTGCTTGGGGGGGGCAACAGTGGGAGGGCTTCTAGTGTCCTGGCCCCACTGCTGGACCTCCTGATGGCACCTGGTATTTTTGGTCACTGTGTGAGAGAGTGTTGGACTGGATGGGCCATTGGCCTGATCCAACATGGGCTTCTCTTATGTTCTTATGTTCTCTTCATGAGTTCAATGTGCCTCCTTGTTGTTGCTCCCCAGTACTGATACTCTGAGTGTTACCTCTTCTGGCCATGGGTGCCCCTGTAGTCATTGTGGCTAGTAGCTATTGATGGTTGTGTATTTATATTATTATCATTATTATTATTATTTAGAGCATTTTGTACTTCTTCCTTCCTAGAACAGCTATGCAAGCTATGTTTCAGAGTCAGAGAGTCCTGGAAACCAGAGGAATTATATATTATAAAATACACCCTTTTTGCAAAGAGACAGGCCAAACAGGTAAGATGCAAGCAATGAGGCATTAAAGAGGCGCCTCCCTGACGTGGGTGGCCCAGTCTAGCCCGGTCTCATCAGATCTCAGAAGCTAAGCAGGGTCAGCCCTAGTGAGCACTTGGAGAGGAGACCACCAAGGAAGTCCAGTTTGGTGTAGTGGTTTGGAACGTGAACTCTAATCTGGGAGAACCAGGTTTGATTCCCGACTCCTCCACAGGCAGCTGCTGGTGTGACCTTGGGTCAGTTGCAGATTCTTTCAGAGCTGTTATCTGAAGAGCGTTTCTCAAAAGAGCTCTCTTAGCCCCACTTACCTCACAGGGTGTCTGTTGTGGGGAGGGGAAGGGGAAGGAGATTGTAAGCTGCTCTGAGACTCCTTCAGGTAGTGAGGGGTGGGGTATAAATCCAATCTCTTCTTCTTCTAGTTGGGTGTAGTGGTTAAGTGTGCGGACTCTAATCTGGGAGAACCAGGTTTGATTCCCCACTCCTCCACTTGCACCTGGGTGGATGACCTTGGGCAAGCCACCTTTACCAATGTCCACGATTCTCCCAAAAATTCAAAAACAGATAAATCGTTGCACGTTGATGACGTATCCAAACCCACAGCAACCGTGCTAAGTTTTTCGAACACAAGGTAATGAGGGGAGGGACCACAAAAAATAAAATGTTGCATTCTGATGACATGTAGCTTCCGGCCCAAAAATTCTCCTGCACTCTCCAGTGACCTAGTCACTACGTGGCTAGGCGCTCGCCTCATGAAAACGGCGAGAGAAAAAGCTGGTACATGCGCGGTAAAGGACTGTCCTGTCATCTCGTGTTCGCCGATTCTGTAAAATATAGATTTTTTTACTGTTTGAAGTTCCGGTAAAAACTGAAGTCCGATATGGGCCACGGCTTCCTATGGGCGCATAATGTGGTGCTCTAGGCCTTGGGCAAGCCATAATTCTGGCACAGCTGTTCTTGAAAAAGAGCAGTTTCTGTCAGAGTTCTCTCAGCCCCACCTACCTCACAGGGTGTCTGTTGTGGGGAGGGGAAAGGAAAGGAGTTTGTAAGCTGCTCTGAGACTCCTTTGGGAAGTGAAGGGCGGGGTATAAATCCAACCACCTCCTCCTCCTCCTCCTCCTCCTCCTCCTCCTAGAAAGGCAATGGCAAACCACCTCTGTGCATTTCTTGCCTTGAAAACTCCATAAAGGGTCGTCATAAGTCATCCACGGCTTGCCGGCACTTTCCCCCACCCCTCTAAATGTAGCACTGTACCTGGAAAAAAACAACAACGCATATATAGCTAACCCCTGGCGGCGGGTTCTTACAATCACGGATCACCCACTTTCTACAAACTTTCTTCTTTCTCCTCTGTCTCAGCACAAACTGGCTTTTTCCAGACCTCCTCTGGTGGGTGAGAATGACATTCAAAAACCAAGGCAGTTTTTCTCATTTCTTTCCTCCCAGCTATGCCAAGGATGAATGCCACAAATATTAACGCCCAGCGACAACTGCAGTGATAAGTGTCCTAAAGAAAGCAACAGATTTCTCATCAGTTACTGTGGATCTGGGAGCGGGGGAGGAACGGTGACTCATTCGGCAAGATATTGTTCAATTAAGTCGGTTGCAGAGAATGGCCCAGGCTGCAAAATAGTCTGAACTTTAAATAGCGGTCTGACACTTTGTGGAATAGCAAGTCGGTCAAAATGTTGAGGGGGGGGGATGTGTTGTCTGCTAGGAAGCTGACTTACCATGTCAGATTATGCAGGGAAGCCATTGAAATTCATAAGCATAAACACAATTTCAACAGGAAAGAAGAAGAAGAAGAGAAGAGATTGGATTTATACCCCGCCCTTCACTACCCAAAGGTGTCCCAGAGCAGCTTACAAACTCCCTTCCCTTCCCCTCCCCACAACAGACACCCTGTGAGGTGGGTGGGGCTGAGAGAGCTCTTGACAGAAACTGCTCTTTTTCAAGGACAGCTCTTATCAGAACTACGGCTTGCCCAAGGTCATCCAGCCAGGTGCAAGTGGAGGAGTGGGGAATCAAACCCGGTTCTCCCAGATTAGAGTCCGCACACTTAACCACTATACCAAACTTCACCATATAAACTTCACCATGGTTTCCTGTCCTGAAGAACACAAAATTCTCTACATCTTACAAGAGCACTACAGATAAAATTAGAATTTCAACAGCCAATCCATATGCAAAAGAACCTCCTCAGGAAAGCTCCTCCATTAGCATAGCACAGCCTAGGGAACTTCTACAAGATAATGACTCAGCCCTACCCCCACCTTCCTGAGTAGATATAAATTACCTGCCTACCATTTTTCTTCTCACCTTGACACAGAAAGTACTCCATCTTTCTGTGTTATACCTCTGAGGATGCCAGTCCCATCTACTGGTGAAACGTCAGGTCCTACAATGCCAAGACCATGGCCATACAGCCCAGAAAATCTACAATACTAAAATCAGTGTATTATCAGTAGTCCAGAACAGGTAGTCAAAATGGTTGGGGGGAAATAGCTCTCACACTATTTCAGGCCAGGTTTCCAGTTTTGTGCAACAGAAAGGTATATCTTCAGAGCCCGTCGGTCTGTTATCAGTCATCCAGGACAGATGGTCAAAATGGTATGTAACCAGGATACTCTAAGTACTTTGCCATCGAGATGGATCCACAAGAAAAAAGATGGTGTTTCACAAAGCAGATAATGTATTATCAGTTGTAACAGCTGTGTTTCCTCTCTGGTGCCATTCGAAGAGCGACAGCCGTGCGGAAACAAAACTCCCCAATTAGAAGCATGTCCGCCATCAAAGGTCAATTTTGATCCCACCCCCCAGTTCTTACAATGTATGTTTTTTTAAAAATTTTAATTATTTTTTCTCTGAACACACGGCCGAAAATGCTCCTGCTACGATCTGTTTTGCTTTCCAGCTTGCGGAGACAGTGTCAATTACTGAGATAATTGAACTAATGAGCTTGTTTATCAACTGCAGATTGCTTGCTTAGTTAACGTTCCATCGCCGCTTTCCTTCCTTCCTCCCCCCTCCCATGGCCCGATGTGAGTTCCATGTGACAACCACTGGGAAAAAGAGAGGCGCTAAAAGCAAGCCTCCGATTTGACAGGAAATAATGCTGCGAAGACAGACAAGGTAGTGGTGATCACATCTTTTCATAGAATCATAGAGTTGGAAGGGGCCTCCAGGGTCATCTAGTCCAACCCTCTGCACAATGCAGGAAATTCACAAATACTTCCCCCACACACACACACACGAGTGACCCCTCTTCCATGTCCAGAAGATGGCAAAAAACCCTCCAGGATCCCTGCCCAAACTGGCCTGGAGAAAAAATGATTCCTGACCCCAAAAATGGTGAGCAGCACTGGGTCAAGAAAGGGCCACGAGAACTAAGCACTGAGGCAACCCTTCCTGCCCTCCCTCTCATGATCTGCCTCAGTCCACAGTATCAACATTGCGGTCAGATGGCCATCGAGCCTCTGCTTGAAAACCTCCAGAGAAGGAGACCCCGCCATTTTAATGGGTCCTCAGAGAGCCAGTTTGGTGCAGTGGTTAAGTGCGCGGACTCTAATCTGGGAGAACTGGGTTTGATTCCCCACTCCTCCACTTGCACCTGCAAGATGACCTTGGGCCAGTCACAAGTTCTCTCAGAGCTGTTCTCTCAAGAGCAGTCCTCAAAAGAGCTCTCTCAGCCCTGCCTACTTCACACAGGGTGTCTGTTGTGGGGAGGGGGAAGGGAAAGGAGTTTGTAAGCCACTCTGTGACTCCGAATGAAGGGTGAGGTATAAATCCTACCTCTCCTCTTTCCTCAGCTGGTCTGGCATCAGCATAGTCTGAAGTGGGGCATCTGCCGGGGTCCAGGGATTCCGTCAGGGCCCACTGCTGCTGACTCCTCACTCTTCTCTGATGCCCCTGCTCTCCTCCTTCCACTGCCTGCTTCCAGGTGCTTTGTCACCTGTGCTCCCAGCTGTGTATGCTGCCTAGAGATGCTGGAGGAGGAGGAGGAGAAGAAGAAGGAGGAGAAGAAGGAGGAGAGGAGGAGGAGGAGGAGGAGGAGAAAAGAAGAAGAGGAGGAGGAGGAGGAGAGGAGGAGGAGGAAAAGAGGAGGAGGAGAAGAAGATGAGGAGGAGGAGGAGGAGAGGAGGAGGAAATTGAATTTATACCTTCACTACCCAAAGGAGTCTCAGAGGGGCTTACAATCTC
>NW_015165884.1:108719-123477 GCF_001447785.1 Gekko japonicus
AGAAGAGGAGGAGGAGGAGGAGAGGAGGAGGAGGAGGAGAAGAGGAGGAGGAGAAGAAGATGAGGAGGAGGAGGAGGAGGAGAGGAGGAGGAAATTGAATTTATACCTTCACTACCCAAAGGAGTCTCAGAGGGGCTTACAATCTCCTTTCCCTTCCCCTCCCCACAACAGACACCCTGTGAGGTAGGTGGGGCTGAGAGAGCTCTGACAGAAACTGTTCTTTTTCAAGAACAGCTCTTATCAGTACTATGGCTTGCCCAAGGTCATTCGGCAGCTGCAAGTGGAGGAGTGGAGAATCAAACCCGGTTCTCCCATGGGAGCGATGGGGAAAGTGCAAACAGTGCCGCTGGCCGCGGCAGGGGCTCTCCTAGCACTCTCCTAGCACACTGCAGGCCGTGTGGGAAGCTGTGACGGCAGGTGGTGGGAGAGCTTGTGAGAGGGCAGAGGAAAGATGCACAGTCAGGTGGGTGGTGGGCAAGAAGAGTGGCCTCGTAGTAGGCATACCCCCCCGGGACTTTCTCCCCAGGTCCCCCCCCCCAAAGCTGGATCCAGCCCTGGTCCTTGGGCATCAGACCAATTCCCCATCACCCCTGGCACCATACCCAGCACCCCTTCCTTTCGTTCGCACAGCCTTCATCCTTTCTTACCTGCTGCTTTCCCAAATGTCGCAGGAGAAAACACAAGCTCTGCCTATCAGTCACAAGGATCACACACGGAACACCAGTGAACACATGGAAATGCTGAGCACCACTTTGGGGTCAGTCAGCAATTGTTCTTCTTAGCAGGATCACACTGCACACACAAAGGCTTCTTGAAAGATGTGGTTTTATTGGTACTCAGGGGACATTTCGTAGAGAAAGAGGAGCAGGGGCTCATTAGCATAACTCATTTGCATATGCCACACCCCCTGACATCACCGGAAGTGTGTCAGGAGGCAAGACCCACCGCTCAGGCTCCACTGGACTCTTTTGGATTGCTAGCTATTGAGGGGGGGGAACGTGCAGATCTGCCCTAGCAGAGGAAGGAGAGCTTGTACCTGAATAAAACTTGGTCTTAAAGGTGCCACTGGACTGTTTTGGATTGCTAGCTTTTTGGGGGGGGGAACGTGCAGATCTGCCCTAACAGAGGAGGAAGCGCTTATACCTGAATAAAACTTGGTCTTAAAGGTGCCACTGGACTGTTTTGGATTGCTAGCTTTTTGGGGGGGGGAACGTGCAGATCTGCCCTAACAGAGGAGGAAGCGCTTATACCTGAATAAAACTTGGTCTTAAAGGTGCCACTGGACTGTTTTGGATTGCTAGCTTTTTGGGGGGGGGAACGTGCAGATCTGCCCTAACAGAGGAGGAAGCGCTTATACCTGAATAAAACTTGGTCTTAAAGGTGCCACTGGACTGTTTTGGATAGGGGCCTTTGACTTATAGTAATATCAAACTCCCCCCCCCCCCCCGGTAGCATAAGCCAATGGTTATGTTTCACCTGCGCGGCAAAGCAAGCGGCAAAGCAAGCGGCAAGCAGGCAAGCTGTTAAGGTTCCCAGCCGCCTCATTACAGCTGGAGACGACAAGGTCAAAACAGTGATAGCGTTCAGTAGCTGGGCAGGGAAGCGCTGGGAAAGTGGAGGAGAGCATCACCCCCAAATATCAATGCTATGACAGGGCTACCTGACAGCTAGTTTGGTCAGGGATCCTGGAGGGTTCCCCCCACCCTGTCTGGGCATAGAGCGGGGGTCACAGGGGGAATGGAGGGGGAGGTATTTGTGAATTTCCTGCATTGTGCTGGGGGTTGGACTAGATGACCCTGGAGGTCCCTTCCAACTCTATGATTCTAAGCATAATCAGTGTACAGTGTACACTGGATTACTTGGTCCCACTGGTGGACCTCCTGGTTGCACTGTGGTTTTGGCCACTGTGTGGCACAGCGTATTGGGTTGAACTAGATGGATCAAAAAACACAAACTGGGAAAGTCGCTATCATATGCAAAAAAATATGTATTAAAATAGTAAACACATCAAGTGTGCAAATGGAAATACATTGATAAGACATACAGTATTACAGACCAACAGTTCACAGTATCAACATTTTCCCAACAATTTACAGTCCAACAGTATCAACAAATTACGAAGAGTCCGGCTGTGACTTCGTTTTGATGGAAGACTTCATCAGAAGTGATTGCCAGCAACCATTATCATAGAATCATAGAAAGTGAGTTGGAAGGGACCTTACGGGTCATCTAGTCCAACCCCCTGTACTCTGCAGGAGCATAGCCGAAAGATAGCCCCATAACATACCTGAAAGATGGTCGTCCAGCCTCCACTTGAAAACGTCCAGCGAAGGAGCATCCATCACCTTCCGAGGCAGTCTGTTCCACTGCTCAACCACTCTTACAGTTAGGAAGTTTCTACCGGTATCGACTCCCTTGTAATTTCCACCCATTAGAGCTAGTGTTGCAATCTGGAGCAAGAGAGAATAGATCTGCTCCATCTTCTACATGACAGCCCTTCAAATACTTGAAGACTGCAATCATGTCCCCTCTAAGCCGCCTCTTTCCCAGGCGAAACAGACCCAACTCTTTCAGCCTTTCCTCATAAGACTTGGATTCCAACCCTCTCGCCATCCTGGTTGCCCTCTTTTGGACACGCTCAAGCTTGTCAACACCCTTCCTACAATGTGGTGCCCAAAACTGGACACAGGACTCCAGGTGAGGCCTGAACATAGCAGAATAGAGCCGAACCATCACCTCCTGTCATCTGGACACAAGGCTTCTGTTAATGCATCCTAAGATTGCATTAGCTTTCTTCGCAGCCGCATGTGCAGGCTCATGTGTAGTGTGTTTGAATCCTATTTTGCAGATGAACAGAACATTCTCTATGCTGCTATGCAGTGTACTAGCTGCTATGCAGTGTACTATCTATGCAGTGTACTTCAATGGGCTTTAAAACCTTTTTATACATGAGCAAATCTCTATGTGGTGTTCTTACAGCTACTAAATGCTTCTAACAGTGATATATCATTCTTAGCACTTATAGGATACTAGATGTCTGCACCTGCTCCTCTCATTTTTGGCTTTCACCTGGGGGTTGGCAACCTGCGGTACAAAACTGATTTATTGATGCACATATAATGTTATTACAAGCATTCATGTTAAAAAAAATGGTGCAAGGATGAAGTAAGTGCAGAATCACAGGTTTGATTCACACAAGGGAGAAATGAAATTGGGGGATAATTGGGATTTGGGGGGTTAAAAAAGTGCAGCTGAGTGATTCGAAAGCATCTCTGCTGCTGGCAGGATTGTCTCCAGTGTCCTGATCAGCTTGCTAGTTTATTACAAGAAGGAAAAAAAATCTCCTCCCTGCTGCTGTCTTCATTTGCAAAGGAGATGGGGTTTCAATCTTGCTGCTTTCCCCGCTTTGATATGGCTCACGGGAAGCCTGGCACGCTGCTGGTTCTGACAGACGCCAACGCTTCCTGGCTCACAGCTCCCGCCTGCTCCTCCACCAGAGGCACAATTAAATGTCTGGAGCATCAGGTTCTACCGGCCTGAGTTCCCTGACTCTGACCGAGTGACAGGCCAGAGACAGGTGGTTGTTGTTTAAAAAAAAATTAAGGCCATGCTCTTTGGTTTGCATGGTGCTATTCATTCATGTGGTTGTTAAGAAGGAAGTGGACTTTGGAGGTCTATCCTATTCCTCCAGAAGAAAAAGGCCCTGTTCACACTAGGGGTTTTGGGCCGGGAGCGGGACGGATCGGGGGCGGAGCAAATGGACGCGATCCCACGGCAACATCTGGGAAGTGTTGCCTGCCCGTCCCTGATCCGTCCCTCCCGCCCGAAACCCCGCACTAAAAAGAACCACCTACCTAGGTGGTTCTTCAGTGTAGAGTGCTTCAATCCGGGCCCCCGGCCGAACTGCGAATGCTCGAGCATAAAAGCTGTGAGATAAAGCTGTGGCCATCTTTGATTTATCAACAACCGGCAGGCGTAGTTGGCAGCAGAGCCTGGCAACCTCCGGGAGGGGTTTTTTGGGGGGGAACATAGTGAGAGGGTAGGGATGCCAACCTCCAGGTGGGGCCTGGTGATCTCCCAGAGAGCTGTCAGAGCTGTCCTTGAAAAAGAGCAGTTTCTGTCAGAGCTCTCTCAGCCCCACCTACCTCACAGGGTGTCTGTTGTAAGGAGGGGAAGGGAAAGGGGTTTGTAAGACGCTCCAAGTGAAGGGTGGGGTATAAATCCAATCTCTTCTTCTCATCTTCTTCTTCTACCCCTTTGAAGTCTCTCCCCTCTCCAAAGCCCACCCTGTCCACGCTGCACCCCACAAATCTCCAAGTATTCCCCAACCCAGAGCTGGCACCCCTATGAGAGGGCGGCGTTGGGGGAGTAATGGTTTCATTTCCAGGGAAAACCTGGATGGGAGGCAGGTAGTTCTAGGAACTGTCAGAAACTCTGTGATACAACATGGAAGTAACATCTTCATCTTTAACCATCAGTTTTTTAAAAAAAAATTCCCCAAGTGGCAACAGGCAACAGGAACTCAGTTTGGGGGATACCGGGCTCAACCAGGGGCATGGTATGCCTACTGGCAGGTTATGTCTTGACCCGAGTTGGATGGGTCAAATGTGGAGCAAAGTGTAGCCTAGTGATTAGAGCAGGGGTGTCAAACATAAGGCCCGGGGGCCGGAACTGGCCCATCCAGGGCTCTTACCCAGCACTCAAGCAACTTGTATGTATGGAAACGTAAGGTACTCCCCCTTTTATGGTATCCCTTGGGGAAAAAAACAACACCTAGTTTTGCATGATGATGAAATACATTTATTGGGGGTTGTGTGGGTTCCCCAGTAAATCAATTTCTTTCACTGCCAGGAATCAATTGCTTTTGCTTGTATTTTGAGTTAAAAATAACATTGTTAATTGGGTTTGCCGGTGTCCTTTATAAAGTTCATATCTCCGGTACTTGGCATTACATTTTATGGCACACACGGCCCGGCCCGACAACGTGACACTTATGTCAGATCTGGCCCTCGTAACAAATGAGTTTGACACCTCTGGATTAGAGTATTGTGTTAGGGTCCCTTAATGTTGCCAACCTGCAGGAGATATCTCAGAATTACAGGTGATCTCCCGACCAGAGAGATCAGTTGTTCACCTGGAGAAAATGGATAGACTGAAGGACGTTACTCCTTGTTCATGGCCAATGTTCCCTTTAAGCTGTGGAGTCTTGTGAGCAAAAAATTCTACTTTGTGAGCTACTGGCATTAAAGTTGTGACCCGTGTTCCCTCTATCCTGAGTTAGTGTGAGCTAGCTCAGTCTTTTTTAGCCTCCAGCTCACACATTTTTGTCTTAGCTCAGGAAGGAGGGCTCCAGAGCAAACTGATTTATGCAGCAGCCAAATTGCTTGCTCACAACTTTAATGCCAGTAGCTGACAAAGTAGAATTTTGGCTCACAAGACTCCACTGCTTAGAGGGAACATTGGTTGTGACCGAGCGATTTCAGAGACCCAGGTTTTATTCCCCACTCCGCCAAGGAAGCATGCTTA
Organism: Gekko japonicus; assembly: GCF_001447785.1. Lineage (NCBI taxonomy): Eukaryota > Metazoa > Chordata > Lepidosauria > Squamata > Gekkonidae > Gekko > Gekko japonicus. Next base: position 114,246 of record NW_015165884.1, read on the forward strand.
ATGGGCCCTCACACAGCCTAATGTACCTTGCAGGGTTGTTGTGAGGATAAAATGAAAGCCAACATATGAAGTAAATGAAAATAAATCTCGGGGATCCAAGTACAAATCTCGACCCGGCTATGAAGTTTTCAGTATGACTTTAAACCAGTCACTGTCTTTCAGCATGGCCCACTTCAGAAAGTTGTTGTGATGATAATATGGAGGTGAGGGCTTTCCCCCTCTGTTTTCAGGGCTTCTCAATCTGCCACTGACTAGTTGGCTGGCGGGGGGGAGCCCTGCCCCCAAAGGGTCTGTCATGCCTGATGTGTTTGGCATGATGACATCAGCAAGTGGTGACATCATCGCACTGGGCTTGTCGTGCAGGGGACGCTCTAGCTTTTGGACATTTGACCACCATAGAGGGGTTTTCTTTACCCAAATGCTAGAGTGTCCCCTGAATGACCTACCTGGTGCGATGATATCACTTCCAGGTAACATCATCATGGCTCGTGCTTTGCGCACATGCCAGAAGACCCGGAGAGCCGGGTTGGAGCCCCTCAACAGGACACAGGTAAGACCTGGCAACCCTACTGCTCCAAGCCAGAGGTCATTTCGGGGGGGATCGCAGGGGATCGCAGTTCCCCTGGGTGAGGTACGAGGGGGCGGGGCACATGTCGAAGCCCCGCCCCCCGCTTCCGGCCCTCATTCAGCCAGGAGGAGGCAGGAGAAGAGGGAGGGTAAGTTGCTTCCTCCCTGCCTCTCCCCACCCCTGCCTGCCTGGGGCCAGGGAGGGCCTTCGCGGGGCTTCCTTGCACTCCCGCCGGCCTTGCAGGTCCACCGCCGGGCCCCTCATGGGGCTCGGCAGTGGAGCTGTAAGGCCGGCGGCGGCAGCCGCCGGGACCGTTGGGGGCGGGGTGTGTGGCCTTATGACACACTTCCGGTGATGTCAGGAGGTGTGGCCTTATGACACACTTCCGGTGATGTCAGGGGGTGTGGCATATGCTAATGAGTTATGCTAATGAGTTCCCCTAGCTCTTTATCTACGAAATGACCCCTGCCCGGAAGTGACATCATCACGCCGGGGATATCGTGAAGGGACTCTCTGGTTTGAGGGCAAAACTCTATGGTTTTAAGCTGGTTTTACCATAGAGTTTTGCCCTCAAACCAGAGTGTCTCCCATGCGACATCCCCGACGTGATGACGTCACAGTGTTGTAAGAGGCTTTCGGTCCCATTGGGGGGAAAAGTGGGGGTATAAATGAGGTAAATAAAATTTTAAAAACGAATAGAAAGCATGTGTTCTACCACTGACCTTCCCAAATTTGGCAGCCTTAATACATTTCGGCAGTGGAGCTGCAAGGCCGCCGGTGGCGGCCGGGACCGTTGGGGGCGGGGTGTGTGGCCTTATGACACACTTCCGGTGATGTCAGGGGGTGTGGCCTTATGACACACTTCCGGTGATGTCAGGGAGTGTGGCATATGCTAATGAGTTATGCTAATGATTTCCCCTAGCTCTTTTTCTACGAAACGACCCGTGCGCCAAGCTCACTGGAGGGACAATGAGATAAATATGTACTAACTTCACAATCAGTATCACCATTTCCGTCTTTTAAAAGATGGAGGCATTGACATAAATAGAACCCAGTGAGGAATTTAATTGCTAGTTCCTTTTCTTGCTTTCAATAGGAATGAGCAGTTAGTCTCCTTGGCACCAGCCTTTTATTGTCCCAGACGTTCGCACCGTGAACTACATTCCACTTCTCATTAATTCTGCATAAATGAGGGGAATTTTTAAAACTTAATTGGAGGTACCTTAGTATTGGGATATTTGGTTAATATAGCAGAGTCGGCCCGGTCATAGAAGTGTGACACTGAGTGCAGGAAATAAATCTCCCAAGAAGTATGTTGCAGAAAAAGGTGAACTGACATTTATCCCACTAGATCTAGTTCACATTCAGACTGCAGTCAAAGGAAGAAAAAGAAGTTTAATCTAAAGGGTATGTTCCCTATCACAAATGGCGAGCAGCTTGTCCGGCATCGTGTGTGTGGGATTATTTTATTTATTTATTTATTTATTTATTTATTTTATTAAATTTATGCCCCGCCCTCCCCACAAAGGGCTCAGGGTGGCTTACAGATAGGGCACTTTGTGCCAATAAATAGACAGAATAAAACACAATAAAACAAGATCATTAACAAGTGCTCTAAGATGTTACACTAATCAAAACGATGGTATTCGGCTGATGATGTTCAGATGATACTGTCTATATCCCGGAACAACCGTGCTGGTCCACCGCGCCACTGCAGTATGATCTTCCAGGGCCATTCCGTTCCCAGTTGTTTAAGGGATCGTTGGTGGAAGTGGCAGTGGGGGCTCCTACTCGAAGGCCTGGCGGAAGAGCTCCGTCTTGCAGGCCCTGTAGAACTGTGCCATGTCCTGCAGGGCCCTGATCTCCTCCGGGAGCTCATTCCACCAGGTAGGAGCCACCACCAAATAGGCCCTGGCCCTGGTTGCCATGAGCCGGGCCTCCCCAATGAGGGCATTGTCTCTACAGAAGAGATCTGTGGAGACAGAGGTCTCCATGGAAGGCCATGTGTAGAGAGAGTGAGAGGACAAAGGGAGAAGAGGGGTCAGATGGGATCTCCCAGGTTATGACAAAGAGAGGCATCCCATTCAAGAAGATAACACCCAGACACTCTTAGAGTGATGTAGCGACCCCCAATGCCCAGGCATGCTGAGTCGCTCACTCCAGCATTTAGTTTATTTATTCTGTGCCTTATTTGGTGTAGTGGTTAAGTGCATGGACTCTAATCTGGGAGAACCGGGTCTGATTCCCCACTCCTCCACTCGCAGCTGCTGGATGACCTTGGGCAAGCCAGTACTGTCGGAGCTGTTCTCTCAAGGGCAATTCTGGAACGAGCTCTCTCGGCCCCGCCTACCTCACAGAGTGTCTGTTGTGGGGAGGGGGAGGGAAAGGAGTTTGTAAGCTGCTCTGAGCAGGGCTCTAGTCGGGGGGGAGCTCTCAGGTACGGAGCTCCGGAAGAGAACCTCTAGGGGGCAGGGCGGTCACGTGGTGAAGCCCCGCACCCTTCTTTACCCCGCCCTCTGCTTCGATCCTCATTCCGTTTGGGAATGAGGATGAAGCAGGAGGGTAAGTAGCCGGGCCTTCTGACACACTTCCGGTGATGTCAGGGGGTGTGGCCTTCTGTCACTTCCGGTGATGTCAGGGGGCGTGGCATATGCAAATAAGTTATGCTAATGAGTTATGCTAATGAGCTCCGGCAGCTCTTTTTCTACAACAAGACCCCTGAATACACTATATTACAGATGCTCAACACCTCCCCCCCAAAAAAACCCTGATTTGATGAGATCGTATGGATGGATGCATTTTTTGTATACAGGTTGCATTTGTCCCTGGGGTTGCCAGCCCCCAGTGGGGCCAGGACCAGTGTTCCCTCTAAGCTGAGTTAGTGTGAGCTAGCTCACAGTTTTTTAGCCTCTGGCTCACACAATTTTGACTTGGCTCAGGAGGGATGGCTCCAGAACAAGCTAATGTATGCAGTAGCCAAATCGCTCGCTCACAACTTTAATGCCAGGAGCTCACAAAGTAGAATTTTTGCTCACAAGACCTCCACAGCTTAGAGGGAGCATTGGCCAGGACATCCCCTGAACCCCCACCAGCCATTTCCTGCTATCTCTCAGAGTGATGGCGGTAGATCAGTTCCCCTGGAGAAAACGATTGCTTTGGATGGTGGGTCCTGTACCATCACGAGTCTCTGAGTTCCTTCCTATCCCCAAACACCACCATTCCCATCCCCCCCCCCCAAGCTCTCCAGGGATTATCCATCCTGGAGGTGGCAACCCCATGTCCAATTGCTGTACTTTACAGCCTGATTTTTTAACCCCTGCCCCATCTAAATTGAACATTAAAAACACTCATTTGTGTTTGATGCCCAGACGATGCAAGCCTACACACAATCCATGTTCAAGGTGCAAGTTTTGGGTTGGGAAGTACCTGGGGATTTTTTTTGGGGGGGGTGGAGCCTGGGGAGGGCGAGGTTTGGGAATGGAGGGATCTTAGCAGGGTTTTTGTTGTTGTTCAGTTGCACAGTCGAGTCCGACTCTTCGCGACCTTATGGACCAGCTCCTGCCAGGCCCTCCTGTCTTCCGCCGTTCTCTGAAGTTGGCTCAATTTCATGTTCGTTGCATTGATGACACTGTCTAACCATCTCATCCTTTGCCGTCACCGTCTTCTTTGACCTTCAATCTTTCCCAGCATCAGGGTCTTCTCCAGTGAGTGCTCCCTTCTCATTTTGTGGCCAAAGTATTTGAGCTTCAGTTTCATTATCTGGCCTTCCAGGGTATAGTGCCATAAAGTCCACCCCCCAGACCAGCCAATTTCTTCCAGAGAACTGATTTTAGTCATCTGGAGATCAACTGCAATACTGGGAGATATCCAGGTGCCACCTGGAAGCTGGCAACCCATTATACTTTCCTCTCCTTCTCCCCCCCCCCCACTCCACAAGCTTTCTGTAAAGGGGAGGTGAATCTGTCATGATAAGTGATGTGTTAGATAGAAGATACGTTCTTTCTTTATCAGTCCTCTTTAAAACTTCTCAGTCTTCCCCATTATGATTTCCTCTCCCCAGTCTTCCCCAATACGATTTCCTTCCTCCTTAATTGAACCAGAAGTCCAGGAAACAGTTCCCATCAGCCCTAGGAATCTAGAATGTTCCGAGCATGTTCCAGCAGTGGCTGTGGTCCAACACACGCTGGAATGATGAATGGCACCAATTGCACAGATGCAAATCCATTCAAATGCTGCTTGTTTTAAATTACAAAGAAATTGGCAAGACAGGAGAAGAGAGCGCTTGATTTAAGAGTCAACAAGCAGAGAGCGCTTGATTTAAGAGACGACAAGCAATGCAGACAGGGAAGTCTGATTTTTGAACTTGCACTTTGTAAAGACTGAATACGCATGAAGCTGCCTTATACTGAATCAGGCCACTGGTCCATCAAGGTCAGTCTCGTCTACTCAGACTGGCAGCGGCTCTCCAGGGCTTCAGGAAGATGTCTTTCACATGACCTTTAGGGATGGGCACAAACCAGGAAAATGTGGTTTGTTCATGGTTCATGAACCATCACAAGCTTTTAGTCACCAAACCAACCAGTTTAATTCATGAGGTTTGTGATGCAGTAAAATGCCCCCAGGCATGCTAGAGACACCAAACGTACAAGGCATCTATGGCTGACTGTCCTCTACCTGCCCTCCAAGATTAGTGAGGATTGGATTTATGGGGTCTGAGTTATGGCCCCTCAAAAAAGGCACCCAGAGGAAAGTGCTTTCTGGGGAAATTACAGGCATAGGTTCTGGAGGTTCAGAAGTGTATAGAATGGAATCTGTGCAATCTAGAGACATCAAAGTTGCCAGGGACCTCCCCTGGGTGCTCCTCTATATGCCATCCATGTTCTTTCCCCCTCCAATGCTCTGAAGTTTGGTAAACATTTAGATTGAGCAGAGACAGTCTGTCTGGAAATGTATCCATTCACGAACCTCCTTGAACAGCTTGAAAGTTCATGCCAGTTGACCTGTCATGAACTTCAGTTTGCAAAACATGAACTGGCCAAAATTTGTCACAAACTTTAGTTTGTGAGCCGGTTTGTGCCCATCCCTAATCACCTTCTGTCTGGTCCTTTTAACTGGAGAAGTCGGGGACTGAACCTGGAACGTTCTGCATGCCGAACAGATGCTCTACCCCTCAGGCACAGCTCTTCCCTTAAAATTAGAGCACCACCAGCCTATGAAATGGAGAATTATTTTAACTTTTATTTTTAGAGTTGCTGAATGGAGGGAGGCCCAATATAAAGGGTTATCTGGGAGAGAGGAGAAACAGGTCCCAGAATAGATGCACGGCTTCCAAATGCAACTCTGTACCCCACCATTCTTCTAAGGAGTTCCAGGTGGCATAGAATATGGCTGGGTTTTTTATATACACCAAAACTCACTGGACAAATTCTCTAGGAGAAAGAAAACACAGTATAATGGCTTACCAAGTAATGGTAAACTGTTCTGTGGCTCATAAAATTTGATTGTCTTTCCTGAAAATGACTTCAAGGCCAGTAGACGCACCATGAATAATACAAAAGATGCCTGCAGGAGCCGAGAAGTAAAATCAAGGCAGAAAGTGGAATATTTATGCTAATTCTCGCCACCACAGCAGCTATCCAAAAGTTATTTGATGCACAGCAGTGAATAGCATCCAATGAGAATTTAAAAGTGACTTTCCAAGCTAAACTTTCCAAATATATGAGAGAAAAAGAGACACAAATAAGAGGTATCAAATGGCTTCTCTTCATGTTTTTGGATTCCTTCTGCTTGTGCTTCTTGATTGCAGAATCAAGACCCACGGTCACTACTTTATAACAATATTGTATCTAGGCTTTTCATTTGCTTACTGAAAGTGGGCAGTCTTTGCTCCCACCCTCAGTCTCTTGCCCTTGATGATTTGAGTACTGAGAGATAAAAATATGGGGAGGGGAAATAGAGCGAATGATGACACTGTAAGAATTTTCCTGGGCTCTGCGATAAATACATCACACCCACCAAACCTACACCCAGAAGTGATGTCACATCCTCTACAACCCTCTAGAAATTTAGTCTCTCTTTACCATACAGATTCAGGAAATTCGAAGACAACCATGAGAGATGTGACATCACGCTCCCTGAAAAATCTCCCATAATTTGCCTGCACAGGCTGGCAACCCTATTCGTGTACCACCTAGGATTACAAGGTTGTTACGGTGTAGCATTAAAAAAATAAAGGTGAGGCAGGAGATGTTATAGCTGTTTTAACTCCTGCTACCGTGGAAGCAAGAGACAAAGGAGCCAAAGCAACTGCCATCTATTGTGTCGCCAGTCTAACAAGGATGCACACATGGGAATATACTAATTAGGATAAGGTTAGCAGGAATTTTCTGAATCTGAATTATGTCTGATGTTTGGAGCAGTCAGAAAGCTTTCTATATGAGACTTCTTGTGGACTGTCACTGTCTGGTTTCGTTTTCCCAGGCGATGGGATGTGGAAGGGGTAGTCAAGGAGATAGTGTCAGCGTATGCAGGGCTATTTTTGGGCAGGAACGCACAGGAACGGAGTTCCGGCTGGCTCCTGAGTTGGCCACGCCCAGCAGGAACTCATTAGAATAATAGGCCACACCCAATAGCAGGAACTCATTAGGATTGGCTACATTAGGGGTGTGTGGCCTAACATGCAAAGGAGTTCCTGCTCCCAAAAAAGCCCTGGGTTTTGACAACAAACAAGGTAAACAGAATAAGAAGGGAAAGGTGGGTGTGGCTGGATGACCACACTTCTGATAACATGGGGTTGTGGCTTAATGTGCTAATGAGCGGTGTTGTCAGGGTGGGGCCTAATATGCTAATGAGTTTTGCTGCTGGGTGTGGCCTATTATGATAATGAGTTCCTGCTGGGCTTTTTCTACAAAAAGAGCCCTGAGCGTACGTATGGTTGACATGCACTTCATCCAACCAGAACTGTTAGCCCATCTTCCCACCAGAGCAGATCGTCCCGACTGGAAATAATCTAATGGCCGCACGTACCATTTCTGCTTTCTGCCAAACATTACATCCATAAATGGGCTTTGGGACATCTTTCTATATAAGCATGGGTCTTGTTTGTGTAAGCTATTCAATTCTCTAGATCTGTGACTATTAACATGACACAAAGTCTATGTTTGTACATGCTTGGGCAGAGCAGGGTCAGGAAATAGAGGCCTGGCCTCAGGCTGTATCTGCCCCAGTCACATGACAGGAAACGGCAGCAAGGGAATGAAGTCTTTGTTGCATGTAGGAATCAGGCTGTAGTGTGACTGACATTTCATCCTGAGTTAGAGGGAGACATTGGGGGGGGGGCATGCATCAAATGGCAGAGCATCTGCTTGGCATGCAGGTTCAGTCCTCAGCTTCTCCACTTAAGAGGATTAGGTACTGGGTGATGGTGAAAGACCTCTGTTTGAGAGAGCCAGTTTGGTGTAGTGGTTAAGTACACGGACTCTAACCTAGGAGAACTGGGTTTGATTCCCCACTCCTCCACTTACAGCTGCTGGATGACCTTGGGCAAGCCATAGTTCTGACAAGAGCTGTCCTTGAAAAAGAGCAGTTTCTGTCAGAGCTCTCTCAGCCCCACCTTCCTTACAGGGTGTCTGTTGCGGGGAGGAGAAGGGAAAGGAGTTTGTAAGCCACTGTGAGACTCCGAGTGAAGCGTGGGGTATAAATCTCTTCTTCTTCTTCTTCTTCTTCTTCTTCTTCTTCTTCTTCTTCTTCTTCTTCTTCTTCTTCTTCTTCTTCTTCTTCTTCTTCTTCTTCTGTGCCTGAGCCCCTGGAGAGCTGCTGCATCTCTGAGTAGATAATACTGACCTTGATGAGTCAATGGTCGAATTCAGTATAAAGCAGCTTAATAAGTACACATATATAGAGCTGGCATTAGTGAGAAAAACACCCTGCATTTTTTTTTTTAAATCAACAACTTTGGGAGCGTAGAGAGAAACTCCGAGTGAAGGGCGGGATATAAATCCAGTCTCCTCCTCCTCTTCTTCTTCTTTTGCATTGTGTTATGTACTAGGTCCGCCCGCATGGAAGACTAGGTCTCCACGCGGTCAGGCAAAGTCTCCAAGCTTCGTTCCGAGAGACAATGGGCCGCACAGATCCTAGCTGCATTAATCCGGGGGCTAGGACACTAGTTAGGACCTATGGAACTCTCAGCCACTGTAAATACCTATCACGGGTGTGGGTGTGTGTTGGGGGTGTGTACCACCTTGGGATATAAGCCGGCCTGCCAGCCGGGTTTTTTTGTCTTCTTCTGAACCACAAATAAAAGTATGAGAGCTGAAATCACTCATCGGTCTCAGTACTTTTCACATTGGGAACAACTTTTTTAAGACTAAGTGCAAGGGAAATTAATTTGGAGGAAAATTCTGGGGAAATGAGAACCAAAGTTAAAGGAAATTAGTTTTAAAGGGGGGATCTGGTGGGAAATTAGTTGGGGGGGAAGATTAAGTTGGGGAAAGAGAAATTATTTACGTAGGTTAGCGAGTGAACAGTGATTGGGTTTGGTTATTACAGAAGAACATTTGATTGATTGATGTATTCATTACATTTATGTCCTGGCTTCCTGCCAAAGTACTCTGGGTGGCTTAGCAGAATTATGACATTAAAGTGTGGAATGCTGAAAACTTTACA
>NW_015165884.1:123531-133084 GCF_001447785.1 Gekko japonicus
AATCTCAGATCTCTTGGTCTTGCCACTGCCCAATGCGAGCAGCATGCTGACGAACAGCTTTGTGATTGCAAAATCCTTCTTTGGTTTAACTGTTGGCTGCACAGGGGAAACTAGAACTTCCACCCAGGCTGAGCAAAAATGCACCCAGATGAAATGCTGCTGTTCTGAATAGATCCGTAGTCATTCATGTTGAGAACGGGGACTATGAAGAACAAAAACCATTGACTGTCTGATTGTTTAAACGATTGGCATATCAACAAATCAGTGGGGGGAAACTACAACTCCCAGAGGGCTGTGCAAGAATATGCATGTGTGAAAAGTTGTCAGTTTCACTGTGCTGCAGGGCCTGGATATGTGGAAATCAACCTACTGAACAGGCTTCAGCAGCTCATGAACAGCCATACTACAGAATGAAAAACTGGCTTCATTGTCTTGACTGGTGAGCAAAATGTAAGCTGAACCAGCAGATTCTCAGGCTCTTCTAGCTAAACACACCATCAAAACACATGGGTAGAAAATTAGAACAGACACCAAAGCACAAATGTTGGCAACTTGAAACTATATACTTTGGGGCCAGGGTGCCTGAAAGACCATCTCCTCCCATAATGTCCAGTTCATGAGTTAAGGCCTGACTATCAAATGCTGCTCTTTATGCCCCCACCTTCAGAAATAGGGAGGGTGGCTCCTAGAGGCAGGGCATTTTCTGTGGTGGCCCCTTGCCCTTGGAATGCCCTCTGCCTTGAGGTGTACCTGGCAACTACTTTTTTCTAGTTGTCATGTTGAAACACAGCTTTTTAGCCAGGCTTTTAATTCGTGGTTTTTTGTGTTACCAGCTTTTTAATAGTCCATTTTTGTTTTCTGGATAGTTTTTATGCGGCTTATATCCAGCGGCTTTTGTTTTGATGTCTCATGTTAGAATATTATGTTCTTCAGTTGGAAGCCAGACTGAGCAGGGCACTAAAGAGGCAGCATGGAAATATTCTAAATAAATATGCAATGTCATCACCAAATAAGGTCAGCAAATAGCAGCTATAAAACCGAGCCAGGTAAAGGTCAATGGTAAACCAGGAAAACTTTCAAATGAGAAAACCTGATAAAAACTAGAAGTGCATCAAAAGAGAGAGAGAGAGAGAGAGAGAAAATCATGACCAAAAGCTTGACACTAAATGCTATCATATCTTATAAACTAATTGTAAGACTGTGGAGCCCTGGATTCTATTTGACCATCCAGTCAGATTCCATGAGATACACTTTAGATAATGCTCAGTCCGCATCTCTGATTGTCGGTTTAGTTGGAAATATTGTAAAGGTGTACTTCTTTTGTATGTCTGGTCTAAGGACTGTAGAAACAAACCGAACTGAACTTGGTTTAGTTGGAGGGTCATGCAGCTGGCTTGCCTCATTTGCAAAATGTCACTCCTTGAGAAGAAGAAGAGGAGGAGGAGGAGGAGGAGGAGGAGGTTGGATTTATACCCTGCTCTTGTTCCCTCCCTTACAGCAGATGCTTGTGGAACACATAAAAGCTCTGGAGGGGCCAGATCTGCCCCCCGGGCCTTATGTTTGACACCCCTGTTGTAGAGTGTGATTCCAAGGTGCATTTGCACCAGCTATCTGATGGAACAACTAATGCAAAAACCATTTGCATATGTGTGTGTGTGTGTGTGTGTGTGAAAGAGACAGCATTTCTGTCTTTCCAGGCACTGGAACTGCATGTCCAAGAGACGGCGTGCTGCAAAAATAGCTTTCAAAAGGGTAATAAGGGTAATTGTGGTTTTATATTTTTGAATCGGAATAGCTTGCTTCACCTCATTTCCCGCAGCTCACCGTGAATTATGCTTATTCAATTGTGAATCATCGTGCTCTTCCTTCAATATCACAAAACAGTTTCAAAGGGTAGCCGTGTTGGTCTGCAGGACAGCGGCTACATTGGAGTCCAGTAGCATCTTAGAGACCAACAAGATTTGGGGGGGGGGGGGTATGAGCTTTCAAGGGTCAAAGTGATCTACATCAGATACCCCTAAAACTTTGTTGGTCTCTAAGGTGCTCCTGGTTCTCATGAGCACTCAGTGACATTACTGAGCAGTCAGGTTAGAATGGATAAAAGGAAGTACTTCCTCCCCACTCCTCCACTTGCACCTGCTGGTGTGACCTTGGGTCAGTCACAAGCTCTGGCACAGCTCTTCCTGAAAGAGCAGTTTCTGTCAAGAGCTCTCTCAGCCCCACCCACCTCACAGGGTGTCTGTTGTGGGGAGGGGAAGGGAAAGGAGTTTGTGAGCCACTCTGAGACACCTTTGGGTAGTGAAGGGCGGGGTATAAATCCAATCTCCTCTTCTTCTTCTTCTTCTTCTTCTTCTTCTTCTTCTTCTTCTTCTTCTTCTTCTTCTTCTTCTTCTTCTTCTTCTTCTTCTTCTTCTTCTTCTCACACAGAATAAGTGGAAAAGGATGAGATGGTTGACAGTGTCATAGATGCAACAAACATGAAATTGAGCAAACTTCAGAGGACGGCGGAAGAAAAGAAGGCATGGTGTGATCTGGTCCATTGGGTCGCGAAGAGTCGGACTCGACTGTGCGACTGAGCAACAAAATAGAGAGGAACTCTCAGGCTTGGGCACGCGATGCTCTGTATTCTTGGTGCTGGGGGGGGACAGTGGGAGGGTTCCTAGTGTCCCCCTGGCCCCACTGATGGACCTCCTGATGGCACCTGGTATTTTTGGCCACTGTGTGACGGAGTGTTGGACTGGATGGGTCATTGGCCTGATCCAACAATGGCTTCTCTTCTGTTCTTACTAGCCTGCTACCCGTGCTTCGCTACGGTATTTAAGTTCTGTAAATACAGTTATAATACTGATGATGTGAAATTTGAAATGTGACATTTGTTGTAGGAATTCTAATGGAGAAGATTGTAGTGTAAGAAATGAAGCGAGACATACATACTTTTCTCTCTCTCTACTGAAGGACCTCTCTGTAGACCACACTGGTGGTTCTGCCCTCAGGTGCTGGGATCACCAGGCTGCTTGGTGAGCTCACTCTGGAGCAGGCGACGTAGAACTGTCCATTTAAGAATCAGTCGTCTATTAAGTCAACTCCTGCCACCTTCCACAAAAGTGATGGCCTCTCTACTTGTGTTCCTGGATTGTTTTGCTCATATGGAGACTGGGTTGTTCTGAGCCCCTCAGGGTGATCTCGCCGGTACTTGGCCTGTGCAGCTCAGTGCTCCGCAGGAGTACTATGTACAAATTCCTTTGCCACATTCCTACGTTACCTCCTCCTTGTAGCATTGGTGTATCTGGCTTGATGTTTTCCAGGAGCTTTCTTGGGGGCAATAAGAGGTGAGAGGTGTGAGGGGGAGTTGGTGTGAGGGAGTGGTGATGTGGTTGACATTTCTTCAAGTTCATGAGGGAGGCACGCATTGAAATGGCTCCTAGAAATGTTTTTTTTTTACTATCTCCCCATAAACATTCATACACTGGCCCTGCTCCTACACCTGACAGACACCGGCCTGTCTGGTGTGTGTGGGGGGGATTGTATTTAAAGGCATCGGGAAGGCTGGGCCAGCAGCAGTGCTAAGGCAATCCTGCTGAGCAAACCTCCCCAGCGGCTGTAAGCATCCCACCTCCTCTCCTACACCTGACAGGCAGCTTGTCTACTCAGACTGGCAGCCGCTTTCCAAGATCTCAGGCAGAGGTCTCTCCCATCACCTACTGCCAGATCCTTTAACTGGAGGTGCCGGGGATTGAACCGGGGACCTTCTGCATGCCAAGCAGATGCTTATCCACTGAGCATCATAGCCCCTGCCAGGCCCGGATTTTTTAAATTCGGGGGGGTTTGATTAAGTCAGGGGGAACCCGCACACACCCCTGCATAGACCCCCCCCAAGGGAGCTCCTGGGCTGGATGGGAAGTCAGGGGGGCCCTTGGCAATAAGTCAGGGGGCCAGGCCCCAAGATGCCCCCACTGTAGCTAAAGGCCTGGCCCCTGCCCTGGTGGAAGTCCTGAATTGCGTCTCAGTTCTTTTCAAAGACAATTTAGAGGACCAAAGTAAAAATATATATATATATCTTCTGTTCTCTAGCATCCACTAGTAAAGGGGGTGGCTTAGATTTGCAGGGTATAAGCTTTCCAGAGTCAAAGCTCCCTTCATCTCGTTGGTCTCTAAGGGGCTGCTGGACTCAAGTCTAAACATTTTAATAACAAGATCATAGCTCCGTTGCCTGCCTCCAAAACCCTGGAGCAATTAGAGAGAGACACATCCGGAATGACATATGACACTTGGGCTGGGTAGCCATATCCCTGCTGATAACAGAGTTATTAACATGCAAATGAGGAATGCCAGAGTGGGCAGGATACAGTTCTGACTGCCAGTTCGTATACACCCTCCTGTTCAGATGTCAGGCGCGAAGAAATACATCTTCTGGACCCTGTTTACAGATGGAGTTCCACAGTCGGGTTAGAACGGATAAAAGGAAGTCCTTCTTCGCCCAAAGTATGATTAACACATGGAATTCACTGCCACAGGAAGTGGCGGCGGCTACAAACATGGATGACTTCAAGAGGGAATTGGATCAACATATGGAGCAGAGGTCCATCAGTGGCTGTTAGCCACAAGGTATAGATAGGAATTCTTGGTCTGGGGCAAGTGACGCACTGTATTCTTGGTGCTTGGGGTGGGGGCAACAGTGGGAGGGCTTCTGGTGTCCTGGCCCCACTGCTGGACCTCCTGATGGCACCTGGTATTTTTGGCCACTGTGTGACAGAGTGTTGGACTAGATGGGCCATTGGCCTCATCCAACATTGGCTTCTCTTATGTTCTTATGTTCTTTTAAAATGGAGGGTAACAATTTAAGCTCCCCCATATCTCAGTCACCATGACAGTGTTCCTTCTAAGCTGAGTTAATGTGAGCTAGCTCACAGCTTTTTAACCTCTGGCTCACTTTTTTTTTTTTTTGTCTTAGCTCCGGAAGGATGGTGCCAGAGCAAACTAATGTATGCAGTAGCCAAATCACTCGCTCACAACTTTAATGCCAGGAGCTCACAAAATAAATCAAATAAATAAATAAAAATTTTGCTCACAAGACTCCACAGCCTAGAGGGAGCATTGACCATGATCAGTCTAACTCAAGATTCATCAGTGGATCTGGTGCAGCATTTCTTTAGTCACAAGGACTTCCAACCAATGTTCCCTCTAAGCTGTGGAGTCTTGTGAGCAAAAATTCTACTTTGTGAGCTACTGGCGTTCCAGTTGTGAGCCAGCAATTTGGCTGCTGCATAAACTAGTTTGCTCTGGAGCCATCCTTCCTGAGCTAAGAAAAAAATGTGTGAGCTGGAGGCTAAATAACTTTGAGCTACCTCACACCAACTCAGCTTAGAGGGAACACTGCTTCCAACTGAAGATTGTGACTTTCTTGGCAGGGTGGAATTCGCCCAAAAACAGAAGTGTTGTAGGCATTTCAAAAAACGGGGGGGGGGGGCAAGGAAAGAAAGTTGTATGCCATGGGCAGAAGTCCCGCGGATCCAGCCCTTCAAGTATATTCAGATCAGACTTCCATTTGCCTTTAAGGTCACCCAGAACTCATTATTCTTCTTGCATTTTCACTAGACACAGTTAACACTTGAAGCGTTAATAAGCTGGGCTCCCAAATGTGGGGTGGGGAATTCCTGGCGATTTGAGGGTGGAGCCTAGGGAGGGCATGTGTTTGAGACCTCTGCGGGGTACAAACAGATAGAGTCCACCCTCCAAAGCAGCCATGGTATCCAGGGAACATGAGTCTTGTTAGATCAGACCAATAGTCCAGCATCCTGTCTAGGGTTGCCAAGTCTACTTACCTTGGCGGCGGGGGAACCTCTCCGGGCTCCGGGAGCTATCCGGCGATGTGTGCACACACACCACCAGCACGTCACAGGAAGTGGCGCACTACGTCACTCACATTGGGGGCATGGCCCCGATCGTCGGAGGGGTTTTCCCTCTGACAATTGGGGCCACGCCCCCAACGTGAGCGATGTGGTTGCATTCCCCCCAGGGCCCGATTCCGTGGCGGCAGAAATCAGGCCTCCAAAGCGGGGGTTTACCCGCCCCCTGCCCCCACTTGGCAGCCCTAATTGTGTCTCATACAGTGGCCAGTCACTTCCTCTGGAGGGCTAACAACAGGGCTGAGAGGCCAAGGCCTTCCCCTAATGTTAAGAACATAAGCCCTGATGGATCAGACCAGCATCCTGTCTCACACAGTGGCCAACCAGTTCCCCTGGAGGGCCAACAACAGGACACGGAGGCCAAGGCCTTCCCCTGATGAGAACATAAGAAGAGTTCTGCTGAATCAGACCAGTGGTCCATCTGGTCCAGCATCCTGTCTCACACAATGGCCAACCAGTTCCCCTGGAGGGCCAACAACAGGGTACAGAAGCCGAGGCCTTCCCCTAATGTTAAGAACATAAGAAGAGCCCTACTGAATCAGACCAACAGTCCATCTATTCCAGCATCCTTTCTCACACAGTGGCCAACCAGTTCCTCTGGAGGGCCAACAATAGGGTTCAGAGGCCAAGGCCTTCCCCCGATTAGAACATAAGAAGAGCCCTGCTGGATCAGACCAGTGGCCCATCTGGTCCAGCATCCTGTTTCACACAGTGGCCATCCAGTTGCTCTGGAAGGCCAACAACAGGGCATTGAGGCCGAGGCCTTCCCCTGATGTTGCCTCCTGGCTCTGAGATTTAGAGGCTTAGTGCCTTTAAATGTGTAGATTCCCCTCAGTCACCATGACTGGTAGCCATTGATAGATCTTATCCTCCATGAATCTATCTAATCCCCCTTTAAAGCTCTATGTCTGTGGCCATCACTACATCCTCTGGCAGAGAATCCCACATTTTAATCACTATCTGTGTAAAGTAGCATTTCTTTTTGTCCATCATAAAAAAGTTATCTTTTTCAACTCTGTCCACCCGATGCATAATTTTATAAACCTCTATCGCGTCCCTCCTCAGTCGTCTGTTTTCTAAACCGAAAATAGATGACTAATGGGGCACATGATAGAGGTTTATAAAGTGGCCTCCAAAGTCTAGAGATCAGTTGCAATTCGGGGAGATCCCCAGGCTCCAACTGGAGGTTGGCAACCCTATTAATAACCCATCATTTTAAAAGCTTGCCTCCCCTTGATATTTAACTGCTCTTTATAGTGCTTCAAAATACTAAAGCTGCTCAGCAATTTGAACAGCAGAAGAAGGGCAAATTTTATTTATTATCTGGAAAGAATGTTTCTGGACTCCTAATTAAGTAGGATGTTATCCGGTGCTAATATCCTTTTCGATATATCCCTCCCCTTTTAAGAGCGCGGAGGGAATGCGGGAGAGCTGTGTGGGAGAGAGTGTTAGCTGTTAATGATGGAGCTTTGGGGGAGTTTTGCTTGAAAAACAGGTAGACCGAGTCCTTTAACAAGCCTCCAACTGTTTGATCTATAACACAGAGCCACAAAGGCAAAACATACCCAGTTATTCAAATTGATCTTTGAAATTCAGGCCTTGGTGGCAATTTTCAGTAGTGACCTTGATACTACACAGTGAAGACAATGGATATTGTGCAAAAAACTCCTTCAAGGCCGGCTTTTCAAGGAGACCAAGGGTATAAACGAAGAAGAAGAAGAAGAAGAAGAAGAAGAAGCAGAAGAAGATTTTATACCTCACTTTTCTCTACCCTAAGGAGTCTCAAAGCAGCTTACAATCACATCCCCTTCCTATCCCCACAACAGGCACCTTAAGAGGTAGATGTGTTACACAAAGAGGCAGTCTCCTATTTAATTTGGGGGGGGATTAGCTTTAATGGAGACAAAGTGAGAGGGGGTAACTGGGATTCTCCACCAAGGTTTACGGGGATTTTTCCCTTAAGAGAACTCTCAAAATAAACAAGACAGATGGTCAACCGGAAAGGTTTTTATTAAAAGAGAAATAAAGGATCCAGCCACATTCAAAACACATACAAGGCTAGCTAAGAGGAAAATCAGGGAGGAAAGAGGAGAAAGCAATTTTGGGAGAAGGATATTATTACCAGTCTCGAAGAAAGAGGTCCGCAGAGAAAGCAGCAGCAAAGCAACCAGTGTTTCACGGTGAGAAGGAGAGAGAAATCTGCCTCCATTCCTGAGGACTGGAAGGTAGCTAATGTCACTCCCATCTTTAAAAAAGGTTCCAAAAAATGTTCTAGAGGAGATCCGGGAAATTACAGGCCAGTCAGTCTGACGTCGATACTGGGTAAATTGGTGGAAACCATTATAAAGGAAAGAATTAGTAGGCACATAGATGAACAAAACCTATTGAGGCAGACTCAGCATGGGTTCTGTAAGGAAAGATCTTGTCTCACTAACCTGTTCTTTGAGGGGGTGAACAAACATGTGGACAAGGGGGATCCAATAGATATTGTTTACCTTGACTTCGAGAAAGCTTTTGCTAAAGTTCCTCATCAAAGGCTCCTAAGTAAGCTCAAAAATCATGGGATAGAAGGACAAGTCCTTTTATGGATCAAAAACTGGCTAATTAATAGAAAACAGAGAGTGAGTATAAATGGGCAATTTTCTCAGTGGAGGGAGGTAAGCAGTGGGGTACCGCAGGGATCAGTACTTGGTCCACTGCTTTTTAACTTATTCATTAATGACTTGGAGTTGGGAGTAAGCAGTGAAGTGGCTAAATTTGCGGATGATATGAAGTTGTTTAGGGTGGTGAAAACCAGTGAGGATTGTGAGGCACTCCAAAGGGATCTGTCAAGGATGGGATTGTGAGGCACTCCAAAGTGATCTGTCAAGGATGGGCAAGTGGGTGTCAACATGGCAAATGGGGTTCAATGTGGCCAAGTGCAAGGTGATGCCAAAAATCCTAAATATAAATACACATTGATGGGGTCTGAACTGGCAGAGACTGAGCAAGAGAGAGATCTTGGAGTTGTAGTGGATAACTCACTGAAAATGTCGAGACAGTGTGTGACTGCAATAAAGAAGGCCAATGCTATGCTGGGGATTATTAGGAAGGGTATTGAAAACAGATCAGCCAATATAATAATGCCCCTATATAAATCAATGGTAAGACCTCATTTGGAATACTGTGTGCAATTCTGGTCACCACACCTTAAAAAGGATATTATAGCTTTGGAAAAAGTGCAGAAAAGGGCAACTCGAATGATAAAAGGGTTGGAACACTTTCCCTATGAGGAAAGGTTAAAGCGCTTAGGGCTCTTTAGCTTGGAGAAAAGACGACTGAGGGGTGACATGATCGAGGTTTATAAGATTATGCATGGGAAAGAGCAGGTAAAGAAAGAGGTACTTTTCTCCCTTTCTCACAATACAAGAACTCGTGGGCACTCCATGAAACTGCAGAGCGGTCGGGTTAGAACGGATAAAAGGAAGTACTTCTTCACCCAAAGAGTGATTAACACATGGAATTCACTGCCACAGGAAGTGGTGGCAGCTACAAGCATGGACGGCTTCAAAAGGGAATTAGATAAGCATATGGAGCAGAGGTCCATCAGTGGCTATTAGCCACAAGGTATAGATAGGGACTCTGGGGCAAGTGATGCTCTGTCATCT
>NW_015165884.1:133366-146849 GCF_001447785.1 Gekko japonicus
CCTCCTCCTCTCCTCCTCCTCCTCCTCCTCCTCCTCCTCCAGATGGATCAAGTTGGGGTAGCCATGTTAGTTTGTCTGCAGCGTTAGAAAAGAGCAAGAGTCCAGTAGCGCCTTAAAGACTAACAACATTTGTGGCAGGGGATGAGCTTTCATGAGTCACTGCTCACTCCTTCAGATACAGCTAGAATTTGAGTCCACCTGTTCTTCTGTCTTGGAGAGGAGTGATTTCAAATGCTGAATGACAATATGATTAGCATTCTAGTTGTATCTGAAGAAGTGAGCAGTGACTCACAAAAGCTCGTACCTAGCCAAAAAAAAATGTTAATCTTTAAGGTTTTATCCAGACAGTAACCAAACAGGTTTGCTGTGCAACTGTTCTGTTTTATGACCTCCATTTGAGAAAAAAAATGCATGCTATAAATTGACAGCTTTTCAGCAAAATATGACATCTATATATAATGTAACATTGTGGCTTTGCTATATAATCTGGAGGTGAATCAACATGCGTAGCAGTGTGTGTGTCTGTAGCACTAGAAAAGAGGAAGAATCCCGTAGAACCTTAACAAATAACAAAATTCGTGGCAGAGTATGAGCTTCCATGAGTCACTGCTTACTTCTTCGGATACAGCTAGAATGTGAGTCCATCTGTCCTTATATCTTGGAGAGTGGAGTGATTTCAGGTGCCGAATGACAATAGCCGGCAGATGACAAAAGCAGACATGATCGGATTAGGTGTGATATGCAGAGGGGTAGTAGGCATGGATAAATCATCATTGATAACGAGCCAGGAAACCTAGGTCTCAATTCAGTCCAGGAGGCTGCATTGTCTTGAGCCTCATTATTTGTTGCAATTCAGCACTCTCTGAATCTTGAGGGGGAGTATCTCTTCCTTGTAGCCTTGGAACAATTTGATACTATCTGAAAGAAAGCAAAAATTGTAACAATTACACAGCTGTCATCATTTTGCAGACTTTTTACGCACACGGGCATACTGGTTGTAAATACTTGAAGTGCATTAAGGGTTTTTTGTTTGTTTTTTTGTTTTCGTTTCCAAGAAACGACAACTAGAAGGAAGTCGTAATTAAGATGTGTAAAGGTTTAGAATGGATAGGGAGAATCTGTTCTCTTCTTATCATATCAAGGTGCCCTCAGAGACTAGAGTTGCAGCCTCCAGGTGGGGCCAGGAGATCTCCCTGAATTACGACTGATCTTTAGACTAGAGTCATCAGTTCCCTCCAGAGAAGATGGCTGCTTTGACGGGTGAACTCTGTGATCTTATCCCCCAAATTTCCAGGAATTTCCCAAGGCAGAGCTGGCAACCCTATCAGAAACCCACAAGCAGCTCATGGAGGTCAAAGACTTCCCTTATTGCTATCTCCACCTAGCCCATAGCTATGGTGGGGCATTCTGGGGCCCAACCTCCCCCAAGTTACTGCCAGCTCCCCCCGGACTTCCCATCCAGCCCAGGCCCCACAACTTCCAATTTTAAAAATTTTATTTGTGGTACTCCCTTGGGGGGCTATGCAGGGTGCCCCCTAACTTATTTAAAGGCCCCCGAAATTAAAAAAAAGAAATCCTGGCTACGAGACTGCTGAGGGTTACTGCCTTTGAACAGAAAGGTTTAATTTAGCCATAGATTTCCCTCTCATGAATCCATGAAAACTATTTAAGAGAGCAACATCCAGTGGCAGTGGATTCTTCATCCAAAAGAAACACATCTGCTGCATAATGAGGTATCCACCAGATGCGGTTTTGCAGGTTTCTAGGAAAGTAATGGAAAGTAATAAAATAAATAATAAATAAGATAAGGGTATGCTCCTAAACCCACTTATATTGATATAATCCTGTTTCCTCCATGGAATATATTTCTCCAAAAAGAAGAATATTACATTAGGATCTTGGGAAGGGCACAAACTGGCTCATGAACTATAATCTGTGATGAATTTTGAGTGGTTCGTGGTTCGCAAACTGAAGTTCATGGCAGGCCAACTGGCACGAACTTTCCACAAACTTTGAAGCAGTTCGTGGTGGTTCGTGAATGGATACATTTCCCAACAGACTGTCTACACTCAATCAAAGCGTTTACCAAACTTCAAAGCAACATAACTTAGAGGGCATATAGATTATCATAAGGGGGAGGTCTTCTGCGAGTTTGATGACTCTACCTTGCACAGGGTCTGTTCTATACACTCCTGAACCTCCGGAATCTTCACCTGTCATATCCCAAGAAAGCACTCTGCTGGGGGGGGGCACCTTTTTTGGGGAGGCATAACTCAGACCCTATAAATCCAATCCTCACCAAATTTGGAGGACACATAGAGGTGAGTTCGCCAGAGATCTCCTGTGAGTTTGGTGTCTCTACCTTCCTGGGGGTTGGGTGTTCTACTGCATTATGGAACTCACAAACTGAACCCATTTGTTTAGCACCTAAAAGTTTGTGACAGTTTCTGCCACAATTCCCGCTCCCCAGCTGAAAGGATTTAGGCATTCAGTGATGGGAAAGACCTCAATCCAAGACCTCAGAGAGCTTTTAGAAGTCAGAGCAGAGAATACTAACCTTAATCAGCCGACGGTCTGTCTAAATAAGCCCCCCCCCCAACAGTTTTGAGTCTGTGGTCGCCTTTAGAATTTTGAAACAGGGCCAAGGGTGCGACCACAAAACGGCCACATGGGTAGTGGAGACAGTCACACACACTCAAGAGCAGGAGATAAGAGGAGTCAATTTTAAAAGGACACTGGGAAAGAGGAGTCTAAGAGAGAATCAAACCAACACTCTAGTGGCTGTTGTCCTGGAATGTTATTTTAATCTGCACAGCCATTTCCTCAAAACACTTAGTAGATGAATCATAGAGTCACAGAACCACAGATTTGGAAGGGGCCCAACAGGCCATCTAGTCCAACCCCCTGCTCACTGTAGGATCAGCCTAGAGCATCCCTGACAAGGGTTTGTCCAGCCCCTGCTTAAAGACTGCCCATGGGGGGGGGGGAGCTCACCACCTCCCTAGGCAGCTGACTCCACTGTTGCCCAACTCTTCCTGGCAAAAAGTTTTCCCTAAGATCCAGCTGATACCTTCCCACCTGTAATTTAAACCCATTCTTGTGAGTCCTATCCTCTGCTGCCAATTAAAACAGCTCCCTGCCGTCCTCTAAGTGACAGCCCTTCAAATTCTTCAAGAGAGCAATCCTGTCCCCCCAGGAAAGGTGTTGATTCCCACGTGGAACAGCGGTGGAGGGGGAGGAATTTGTGGATTTCCTGCATTGCACAGGGGGTTGGACTAGATGACCCTGGAGGTCCCTTCCAACTCTATGATTCTGTGATTCTATGATGTTCCCAGGCCACACATTGGGGCCTCTAGTATCATGTGTTCAATGGATGTGATCAATAAAGGATAGCCGTTAGCTTGGTGCAGTTAAAATAAACAAGAATTTTGAGGCAGTATAGTAAAGGTAAAGGTTTCCCTTGCTCGAAAGCCAGTCGAGTCCGACTCTAGGGTTGCGGTGCTCATCTCCGTTTCAAAGCCGAAGAGCCAGCGCTGTCCAAAGACGTTTCCGTGGTCATGTGGCCAGCATGACTAAACACCAAGGCGCACGGAACGCTGTTACCTTCCCACTGAAGTGGTACCTATTTATCTACTTGCAATCTCTTGCTTTCGAACTGCTAGGTTGGCAGGAGCTGGAACCAGAGACGGGAGCTCACTCCGTCATGCGGCACCCGGGTCTCGAACTGCTGAACTACTGACCTTCCCCAGCCTGCAGTTCGGTGTCTTAACCACTTGAGCCATCGCAGCTCCAGTATAGTATTATAGCTTTAAAAATAAAAGCATAACCTTTTGTGGCCGGACGTCCACCCCTTCCATTCAACACATCACGGCTGTCTTGTAAATGAATCTTCTAACAGACCCTTTGTTTGATTTTTGTCTCGTTCAGGGCAGCTTTTACGTACCATCTGAAAACTGCATGCAGCACGCACACAAGTGGCATAAAGACCTTTGCCTCCTGCTGCTGAACGCTTACCAAGGACTTCGGGTGTACTACGGCATCATCATGAAGGAGATTCCCAGTTTACCACAGCTGAAGTTAGGTAAGCGGCCCGTTCCTGTACCGGATGACATTGTGTGGATCTGATTTGATGGAAACGGCTGGTGAGGCCTGTTTTTGCTGTGTCATTCTGCCCCCTGCTGAAGGTGCTAAGACATGGCATATAGCTGGGAAATGTTGCAACCCCGTTCTGTGTATGTCTGTCATTCCCCAGCATTGTCTTGTATGATCTGCTGTTCTAGCTTGTAGGGCTCCGCGGCATTCTCGTTTGTTGTTGCTTGCGTATTGCTTCAGGTGACTTTTCCATTTCTGCATGTGTTTTGCTCCCTCTAGTGGTCGATTCGGTATTACCTCGCTCTGTAGTGATGCTCTGTATCCTTGATGCATGTGGGCATCAAGGATACAGAGCATCACTACAGAGCGAGGTAATACCGAATCGACCACTAGAGGGAGCAAAACACATGCAGAAATGGTGTTTGGGGGGGCCACGGTAGGAGGGCTTCTGGAGTTCTGGCCCCACTGGTGGACCTCCTGAGGGCACCTGGGTTTTGGCCGTGTGACACAGAGTGTTGGACTGGATGGGCCATTGGCCTTGTTACGTACATGGGCCGCCACGAGGGGTCCGCGGCACAGGCAAGAGCTTGGATCCTAGAACAATGGAAACTTCGGATCCTGGATCCCCCAGCCCCAACCAATAGCCACTTTGGCGGGACATTCAAGCCCTCCAATGGGAATGGGGGGTGCTGGGTGGATATGTATATAGTTGGCCCTGTCGGGCCGTTAGAGTTAGTCTTTGTCTGTGTGAAGTACAATAAACGTGTGCAAAGCATGTCGTCGCCCGAGTCCTCCATGCGGCGAACCCAGTACTTTTCAGGCCTGATCCAACATGGCTTCCCTTCTGTTCTTATGCCGTATGCCTGGCACTTATCCCCAGACTTTAAATGTTCAGGGAGATATGCTGGACATACAGGCTTGTAATATTGAATTGACCACTAAAGGGAGCAAAACGCAAGCAGGAAAAACAACAACAACAACTCACCCCTCCACACACCCTTTACCCAGGGGGCTGGTGGGAACAGAAATGTCTCATCATCTTACATAAAGTAATGTATTGCTTGATTAGTTTTTAATGTTAGTTAATGGATTATTATTGTGTTGGTTTTGATGCAAGCCACCCTGAGCCCTGCTAGCAGGGAAGGGCTTCCTAAAAAGCTGGATATAATAATAATAGTAATAACAACATCAACAGCAATAGCTTTAGTCACACAAACAATGGAAATGAGAATACAGAAGAGCCCTTTGATGCAATGATAATTCCCCCCAAATAAGTCAGGGCCAGATTCGATTGTTTATTTTATTAATTCACTGTGTTGATATCCCAACTTACTTCCATTGTGGAATCCTAGAAAGTGGACATCTGTTCCCATGAGGACTCCCATCTGGGCGTCATCCCGTCTTAGATCTGCTTAACTTGACACGGTTGCTGTGCCATGTGCTCTCCAACCATATGCTAGAGATATAGCACGAGGACCAGTATGGTGTCATGGCTGACATGTTGGACTGGGACAGGGGAGACCCAGGTTTAAGTCTCCACTCTGCTGAGAGCATGTTTGGTGTAGTGGTTGAGTGCGTGGACTCTAATCTGGGAGAACCGGGTTTGATTCCCCACTCCTCCACTTGCACCTGCTGGATGACAGTGGGCAAGCCGTAGTTCTGGCACAGCTGTTCTCTCAGCCCCACCCACCTTACAGAGTGTCTGTTGTGGGGAGGGGAAGGGAAAGGAGTTTGTCAGCTGCTCTGAGACACCTTTGGATACTGAAGGGGGGATATAAATCCAATCTCCTCCTCCTCCTCCTCCTCCTCCTCCTCCTCCTCCTCCTCTTCTTCTTCTTCTTCTGTAAAGCTCAGTGGGCAACCTTGGGCCAACCACACTGTCTCTCAGCCTGAGCGGTGACCATAGGTTGCTGTGATAATAAAATGGAGGAAGGGGGAACCATTTGGGGAGGGGTGTGGCTGCACAGTGATAGAGGGTCTGCTTTTCCTCCAATGGGTCCACGTCCAATCCCTGGTATCTCTAGTGAAAAGAATCATGTAGTCCCCAATGTAGCACCTGTGGTTACCATGGAACCTGCCACTACTCCCTGGCGCCCACTGAGCTTTTGTTTGTTGTTCAGTCGCACAGTCAAGTCCGACTCTTCGTGACCCCATGGACCAGATCACGCCAGGCCCTCTTGTTTTCCACCCTCCTCTGAAGTTTGCTCAATTTCATGTTCGTTGCATCGATGACACTGTCTAACCATCTCATCCTTTGCCATCCCCGTCTTCTTTGACCTTCAATCTTTCCCAGCATCAGGGTCTTCTCCAGTGAGTGCTCCCTTCTCATTGGGTGGTCAAAGTATTTGAGCTTCAGTTTCATTATCTGGCCTTCCAGGGAACAGTCAGGGTTGATTTCTTTTAGGATTGACTGATTCGATCTCCTTGCAGTCCAAGGGACTCTCAAGAGTCTTCTCTATCTATTCAGGGATTATCCAGGGCAGGGCTTGTTGTCGGCCGTCCTCATTCAAAGGAAAGTATTTTCCAGCCATCGGAACACCAGGAGATCTGGGGAGCACACCGGCTTTCTTTAGCCAGAGTGGGTTCCATTCCACCTTCCTAGGCTCGGCCATCTGTTGCCATGAACTGCTTTTGCAAAACCGGGAAGGAGCCCAGTTCCAGTCTGTTCTATGAGGATGGATAAGTGTTGAGGAGTGGAATCCCACCCACGCCTTCTCCAGACTTGCTGTCCTCCCAGGGGCTGGACCATGCTTCCAACCAAAGTGCAGATAATACTAAATTTGACCGACCAATGGCCAGGTTCTGAAGAAGGCAGCTTCGTGCGTCTAGCACGCTTGCCATGCAGTTATTTATTTTATTTTTTTATTTTATTTATGCTTAATTTGTATCCCTCCCCGCCATGGCAAGCTCAAGGCGGCTTACAGAATGTATATAAGCATCAAAACAGCGAGACACGTTAAGACACAGAAGTTAGATTAAAACCACAGCACACAAAATTCAGGTTTTAAGGCACATAAATATTAACAAGATAAATCTGGACAAACACGACCCGATCAGTAAACAAGTATAAAGCCGACAGTCGTGATAGTCTGACCCACGAATCAAACAGTCATTAAGACTTATACAGAATGCTATCTATGTATTACAGTCTGAAGCACTACAACATGATAAACAAATCATAAGAAAGTAACAAAAGACGGCAGCGTTCCCGCGACATCCAGGTGGTCGACTGCCACCATAATCCGGGTTCTTGCTGGGCTTTTAGTTGTTAAGTTAGTGCTGATGTTGGGGGCAGGGCCACAATATTAAAAGGCGGCACCCTAATCGAAAGCCGGGTGGAAGAGCTCCGTTTTACAGGCCCTGCGGAACTGTAGGTCACACAGGGCCCTGATGTCATCCAGGAGCTCATTCCACCAGTAAAATGGGAGCTATTCCATCATCATCATCATCATCATCATCATCATCATCATCATCATCAAAACCATCATCATCAAAATCATTATTAGGGGTCATTTCGTAGAAAAAGAGGTGCAGGAGCTCATTAGCATAACTCATTAGCACAACTTATTTGCATATGCCACCCCCCCTGATGGCACCTGAAGTGTTTCAGAAGGCAACACCCACCACTCAGGCTCCACTGGACTGTTTAGGATTGCTAGCTATTGGGGGAGGGGGACATGTGCAGATCTGTCCTCACAGAGGAGGGAGAGCTTGTACCTGAATAAAACTTGGTCTTAAAGGTGCCACTGGACTGTTTTGGCCCGGGGGGCCGAGGGAGCTCTGCAAATTACCTGGCTGCTTCTTGCTCTGCCTGAGGGCTGCTGGGCGCCGGGGGTGGGGCTTGTTGCATGTGCCCGCCCCCTGGGCTCTTTACTGCCGGAGCTCTGCTCCTGTGCACTCCTGCAGGAAATGACCCCTGATTATCATCATCATCACTGTGGTTTATAGACTGCCCTTCCCTGTGCACAGGGCTCAGAGCGGTGTACAGCATTCGATACAACATTTCAGTAAAACATACTCAAATCGAATTGGACCGTTTAAAAACGACAGGCAACTATAAGTATTGCAGATGGCGCTTAAGGACCAATTTACGTCCTTAACCCCACATCACAAGAGCTGTGCTTCTCGAGTAACCAGTCTCCCTTTCCTTCTCTTAGAGGACCTTGCGGTGGAAGAGATGCTGTCCCAACTCTCCGCTGAGGTTCAGGTACTCATCCGATGTTACGCCGCCACGTGTGTGGTTTGCAAACAGGTTGGGGGGGTGGGGTGGGGAGAAATCCCGATTGTTTTCCGCCGAGGAATGCCTATTGCAGAGTACGTATTAAATTAGAACACCAAGTGAGGGTGCATTTTGCTTTCCAAAGGCTGCCCATCGTTCCCTGTGGGTTGGAGCACTTTCCCTTTTGAGGGACGGCTTGAGCGATTGGCCCCTGGACCTCGGCTCCAGACCCCCTAAGAAGATGCTACTTCTAGGAAGACCCTTCTTGCTCTGGCATGGGGAGTCAGAACATAGAGACTGGATGGCTTTTAGAAGAGCTTGAGCAGGATAGTTTTTTTGTTTGGGTTTTTTTTTTTGCATTTTGTGTGTGCGCGCCCCCGTGCCTGGAAGTCATGGCAACCTCTGGCGACTCCTACTGGGGCCCGGAGGGTGTTCAGAGAAGCAGCTCAATGGCCTGCCTCTGGTCTCCTGGCCCTGGTATTCTCTGGAGGTCTCCCATCCAAACACTTGCCGGGGTCAGCCCTGCTTAGCTTCCGAGTTCTGACGAGATCGGGCTTGCCTCGGCTATCCAGGTCAGGGCGAACAGAATACTTTTAATAATAATGAGGGGGGGCGGGGCGTTGGTTGGTCGATGGCTCATCCCTCACTCGATGGTTTGCTAAACTATGGGGATTCTATTCTATGGACAAGCTGTCAGACAAGGTCTCGTCCTTTAATACCAATGCCCGTGGTAGCAATTTCCAATTAAAATGGTTTCCATTCTTGGAATATGTCTTTCGCAACGACATGCCTCCAAATGATAATGTACCAGGTAAATTCTATCATGTTCTACATTTTATGTGACTCTGTATAAGGACATGCCACTTAAAGGGCAGCTTGCCGTGTATCTCTTTTTATGTCTAGGTTTACTTTCTATTGTATTATTGTAGCTGAGTTATAGTTTGCTCCATTTCTATGAAGTTTTATAGCTCGATTCGCAAGAGGAGGAGGAGGAGGAGGAGAAGAAGAAGGGCAAACCGAGGATACACTTCCCAGAGACCTGGATTTGGGATCTGGTTCTGCTCAAGTAAGTGCACCACTCTCGAGGAAGGGACCAGAAGCCACAGAGGTGAGCGGCGGGGTCTGCCTCAGGTGTGGTGTCTCCTAACAGGCTCCCTGAGGCAGTGATGTTCCCAGTTGACAGCGTGGGCATGACTCTGTCCAGTAAACCCCTGCCTAGCTATGCTTTTGAATCCTTATTTTCTATACACACATACATATGGAGCTGCGGTGGCTCAAGTGGTTAAGACGCTGAACTGCAGGCTGTGGAAGGTCAGTAGTTCAGCAGTTCGAGACCCGGGTGCCGCATGATGGAGTGAGCTCCCATCTCTAGTTCCAGCTCCTTCCAACCTAGCAGTTCAAAAGCAAGAAATTGCAAGTACATAAATAGGTACCACTTCGGTGGGAAGGTAACAGCGTTCTGTGTGCCTTGGTGTTTAGTCATGCCGGCCACATGACCACGGAAACGTCTTCGGACAGTGCTGGCTCTTCGGCTTTGAAACGGAGATGAGCACCACAACCCTAGAGTCGGATTTGACTGGCTTTCGAGCAAGGGAACCTTTACCTTTATAAGGACATACTGCTTAAAGGGAAGCTTGCCGTGTATCTCTTTTTATGTCTAGGTTTACTTTCTATTGTATTATCGCAGCTGAGTTATAGTTTGCTCTGTATTTCTATATAATTTCTATATAATAACGAACTGCTGTCAGTCACGATTGACTGACAGCCATCCCTAAAGAGGTTTGCAAGGCAACAGATGAGCTGGGGGCGATTTGCTGTCGCCTTCCTTCCTTCCTATGCACAGAAACCGGGGCCTTCCTTGGCGGCCCAAAGCACTAACCATGGCTGACCCTACTTAGCTTTCCACGCTCTGATGAGCTCAGGCTAGCATGGCTTGTTCAGGCTGCTATGCTGCTTATGCTTAAGCTTTATGCCCCGCCCTTCACTTGGGGTCGCAGAGTGGCTTACAAACTCCCTTTCCCTTCCCCTCCCCACAACAGACACCCTGTGAGGCAGGTGGGGCTGAGAGAGCTCTGACAGAAACTGCTCTTGAGGGAACTGCTCTAACAGAACTATGGCTTGCCCAAGGTCATCCAGCAGCTGTGAGTGGAGGAGTGGGGAATCAAACCTGGGTTCTCCCAGATTACTGTCCACGTACTTAACCACTACCAGGGGCGGATTAAGGCTCACTGGTGCCCTAAGCACTGACCAATCTTGGTGCCCACCTCCTTTCCACACTGACCCAGTCTATTTTAGTTGTTGACCTGTCTGACCAGATATACAATGCAGGTTGCAGCGATACAAAAATGTATTCATATGATAACACAACATACTGTACAAACTAAACCAAGCTTGGGCTACATAAAGTTCTTTTCACCCCTTCCCCAACTTTGTGGTTCCCCCTTTGGCCCTGGTGCCTTAAGCACCTGCTTGGTCTGCTGAATGGTTAATCCGCCCCTGACCACTACACCAAACTGGAGGAGGAGGAGGAGGAGGAGGAAGAGGAAGAGGAAGAGGAAGAGACGGAGAAGATTGGATTTATACCCCACCCTTCACTCTGAGTTTCAGAATGTCTTACAAACTCCTTTCCCTTCCCCTCCCCACAACAAACACCCTGTGAGGTGGGCGGGGCTGAGAGAGCTCTTTTGAGGACTGCTCGTGAGAGAACAGCTCTGAGAGAACTTGTGACTGACCCAAGGTCACACCAGCAGCTGCATGTGGAGGAGTGGAGAATCGAACCCGGTTCTCCCAGAGTCTGTGCTCTTAACCACTTTGCCAAACTTGCTCTCCGTAAGACATAACCCTCTTGAGGACAGGTGAGGCAATAAAAATGGTTGAATAAATAAATACCTATGGTGGGTTGGCCCTGACCTGGATGGGCCAGGCTAGCCTGATCTCAACAGATCTCGGAAGCTAAGCAGGGTCAGCCCTGGTCGGTATTTGGATGGGAGACCACCAAGGAAGTCCAGGGTCACAACACAGACGCGGCGTTTGCAACGGTATAGGTGCCGGTTGCAATCGGTGTACTTACCGGCGTTCACACGTAGAACATCTGTCTTCCGTCCCTAACCATTGCAAAGCCCTTTAAACCGTTGTACTCTGTCACTAGGTCCCCAAGTGGTGGTATCCTAAGTACAACGGTTGTAATCGGTTTACCCCCGTCTGACCGCTCTCCACCGGTGTCTAGCCACTTCCGTTCGGAAGCCCGAGGCTTCCGATTTTCGCCCACCTTTTTTTTTTAAGGTTGCCGATATGCGCTTGGGCGAAGCTTCATCCCGGCGTTTGTTTTTTTTAAAAAAAGAAAAGGCCCTTAGTTTAACTTTCTGGAGGTGTCCGGGACTTCAGGGAGGCCAGTTTGGGCTTTAAAGTTTAAAGGTAAGTCCTTACCTTTACACTTTAAATGTAATACGGGATGTTTTGAGCATGCGCAAAGATCGCCATTCTGTGGATGGCTGCCTATGCGCATGCTCAGATTGAGTTAAAAAAAAAAAAAGCCGACGCCCGCAGCATGTGAACGGGCATACAGCGATGGGCTCCACTGTGAGGGAGGTAAGTGTGATCGCTTTTCAGCCGGCATAAACTGCACCGGTTCCAACTGGTACAGTTTATGCAGGCTGAACCACCCCGAGTCAGGCAATGACAAACCGCTTCTGTTCGTCTCTTGCCTTGAAAGCCCTCCAGGGTCGCTATAATCTGCTGCAACTGGATGGATGATGAAGATGATGATTTTAAAATGGCCAGCTTGACTCTGATACTTCCATGTCAATTTTGGCCTCTGATGTATGCAGTTCAAACTTGAGAATGTTCTGTTTTGTGCCATCTTCTGTTTCCCCCCACCAATTTCCCCCCCATTTAGACTAATAATAACAAAAATTAGAGTGTCATTTCCCCTCAATGGCTTATAAAATACCATGAAAGAAATGAATGACTCAGGAATCACTGAAGCAACAATTTGTCGGACGAAAAAGCTGACATTGACGATGTACCAAAAAAGAAACAGAACACATCCACACATCCCACGTGTGAGAAAAACACGGCCAAACAAGCAAACATTGATTTTTTAAAAAATGTAATTTTCATATCAGGCAAGCTTTCTCCACCAAACATGAACTTGAGGTGGCTTACAGTAAGAACATAACCCTGCAATGTAAAGGTAAAGGTTTCCCTAGCTCGAAAGCGCGGTGCTCATCTCCGTTTCCAAGCCGAAGAGCCAGCGCTGTCCGAAGATGTATCCGTGGTCATTTGGTCGACATGACTAGACGCCAAGTCGCATGGAGCACTGTTACCTTCCCACTGAAGCGGTACCTATTTATCTACTTGCAATTTCTTGCTTTCGAACTGCTAGGTTGGCAGGAGCAGGAACTAGAGATGGGAGCTCACTCCGTCATGTGGCACACTCAGGTCTCGAACTGCTGAACTATCGGCCTTCCAGCCTACAACTTCAGCGTCTTAACCACTGAGCCATCAAAGCAATACTTCTAACCAGCTAGAATAATCAATTTTATTTGTTTACTTGGTTTATACTCTGCCTCTCCCATTAGCTTTTCTTCTCAAAGGAGCTATTTATATCTGTATGTATAAAGCGCTGTAAAGTCATAGCCAACTCATGGCAACCCCGTGGGGCTTTCAAGGCAAGAGACGAACAGAGGTGGCTTGCAACCGCCTTCCTCTGCATAACGACCCTAGACTTCCTTGGTGGCCTCCCATCCAAGTATCAACCAGGGCTGACCCTGCTTAGTGTCCGAGATCAGATGAGGTCAGGAGCAATTTGAAGTATGGTGGTGGAAAGTACCACCAAGTCTCAGAAACGTACGGTGACCCGGTAGAGTTTGCAAAGCAAGAGACGGACAGAGGTGGTTTGCCATGGCCTGCCTCTGCATAGTTCCAGTTCAGGTTTATTCATGTTTTAACAGCCGATAGGACATACACTACAGAAACAAATTTAGGGATTAGAAATCGCAGTAAAACAAACGTTTGCCACGTCCACAATGCAGCTTTTGCAGAGGCTACTCAGAAGGGATCTTAATCTTGACATGTCAGGAATGGTCGAGTACTCCAGTAGCCATTTCGAAGGAAGGAAGGAAGGAAGGAAGGAAGGAAGGAAGGAAGGAAGGAAGGAAGGAAGGAAGGAAG
>NW_015165884.1:146947-147936 GCF_001447785.1 Gekko japonicus
GAGGGAGGGAGGGAGGGAGGGAGGGAGGAACGGAGGGAGGAACGGAGGGAGGAACGGAGGGAGGAACGGAGGGAGGAACGGAGGGAGGAACGGAGGGAGGGAGGGAGGAGCTTTTAGTAGACCTATCCTACCACGATTTGTTATATCCTTTATGGAATCCTGGTAACTTTGCATGGATACAGTCTATGCTGTAGCCCCCTTCACGTGGAAATCAAGCTTGTATATCAGGCTCCTTATGCCCAAAGCCAAGTTGAAGTTTGGGGTAGTGGTTAGGAGCCCAGACTCTAATCTGGGAGAACCGGGTTTGATTCCCCACTCCTCCTCATGCAGCTGCTGGCGTGACCTTGGGTCAGTCATAAATTCTCTCTGAGCTGTTCTCTCAAGGGCAGTTCTCCAGAGAGCTCTCTTAGCCCCACCTACCTTACAGGGTGTCTGTTGTGGGAAGGGGAAGGGATTGTTAGCCGCTCTCAGACTTCTTTGGGTATTGAAGGGCAGGGTATAAATCTAATCTCCTCCTCCTCCTCCTCCTCCTTCATCTAAATAGCTACAATACAAAGAGCAAAGACCAAATTCCTCTGCCAGTGGCTCTTGTTGAGATCTGTGATTTTACTTGTCTTCCCTTTCTCTGTCTGTGTTTAAAAAACTGTCCACTCTGCTGGGAAAGACTGGAAGAAACAGAAAAGGATGGGTTGTGTACAAACTACAAATTTTGCATTATAGAGGGAGCAACACCATCTAGTGGACGATTTATAGTTAGCACAGCAGCCAGAAAGTCTAAAGAATGGAATTACTAGTGGGCCAAATGCAGGAGGCCCATCCAGGACATGTTTACTTGGAAATACAACTGTTATTTAAATACAACTGAGCTCAGTGGGATTTACTGTCATAAGTGTGCATAATCTTGCAACCTGAGTTAACCCTTCTAGTGAAGCAGTTGTTGACAACTCCCTCCCTCCCTCCCTCCCTCCCTTCCTCCCTTCCTTCCTTCC
>NW_015165884.1:148011-157264 GCF_001447785.1 Gekko japonicus
TCCTTCCTTCCTTCCTTCCTTCCTTCCTTCCTTCCTTCCTTCCTTCCTTCCTATGCCTTGATCAGGGCATTTTCCAGGCAGGAGATCCTGACATCTAGCTACTGTCCTTTGTAAACATAGTATTTTACAATTACGGACACACAGAGATGCATATGTCATGAACAATACTTCAGTCACCAAGGTAGTAGAATTACCAATAATGCAATCTGAATTGCCCAATCCGGATGGCCCAGGCTAGTCCAATCTCGTCAGATCTCGGAAGCTAAGCAGGGTCGGCCCTGGTTCGTATTTGGATGGGAGACCACCACAGAACACCAGGATCACTATGCGGAGGCTGGCCGTGGCAACCCACCTTTGAACATCTCTTGCCTTGAAAACCCCATGGAGTTGCCATAAATCATCTGTGATTTGACAGTAGGCTTGCCAAGTCCCCCCGGGGGGCAGGGAAACCCCCGCCCCAGAGGCCCGTTCCCTGCCACCGGCGGACCGGGCCCCGGGGAGAACCTCACCCTGACGTGCACGTCACCCAGAAGTGACGTGATGACACCGGGCACGCTGGGGGCGGGGCCACGGTCATCCAAGGGAAAACTCTATGGTTTTCCCTCGGATGGTCGTGGCCCCGCCCCCAGCATGCCCGGCTTTGTCACGTCACTTCTGGGTGACATGCGTGTGGTGCGCGTGCTCAAGTCACCGGCCAGGAGTCCCCCGCTGCGACACATGCAACCACTTGACAACCCTACTTGACAGCAAAAAATAAAAATAAAATCTGAATCACAACCTTATACATTCGTTGACTCGGATGGATTTCGGAGTGTAGAACTCTGCTTTCGGATTGTGCTGTCAATAAATGAAAGATGTCAAATCCTACTGCAGATTTATGGGGCAATTTCTCAGACGCAATATCATGCTGTTCTCAGCAAAAGAGCTACCTTGTCGCCTCCCTTCTTTGGTTTCGGGATACCGCTGAGGTTCAGAACCATACAGTTTTGAGCCATAACCTGGATAGCTCAGGGAAGACCGATCCCATATGATCTTGGAAGCTAAGCAGGGTCGACACTGGCAAGGGCTTGGAAGGGCGACGTCCAAGGAATACCAAGGCCAGGCAGGAGA
This sequence comes from Gekko japonicus, assembly GCF_001447785.1. NCBI lineage: Eukaryota > Metazoa > Chordata > Lepidosauria > Squamata > Gekkonidae > Gekko > Gekko japonicus. The sequence continues at coordinate 149,122 of NW_015165884.1, forward strand.
AGCAGTTAATATCAAGCCACCTCTCTGAAATGCCCTAGCCCCACTAGGGGTCACCAGAAGTCACTATGACTTCCAGGTTCACAAGCACACACACACACACACACTATACTCAGATTCTTTTTTTTTTTAAATGAACCATACAATTTTGGTTCCAGAGGTTCAGGCTGTGCCAAGGGCCCTTCCCCATTGGAAACAAAATGGCAGTCAGTGCTTTTCTCATCTATACCAGAAAACATTTACTAGAAATATTAGGATCAGAATGACCCCTGGTTTTGCATTGTTTGCGTTAAAATGGCATAAAACATGCACGTGCCGTGATAAACACGTAAAATCAAGACATCTGTAACAGAGAAAAGGCAAGAAAACAACTGTCAGTGATATTTACTAAGGCACTTCGGTACATGTCCAAAAGAAGCCAGGTGACCATCTTTTCTGGCATTTCATGGTGACTATCAAGATCTCCCCAGTGCCTTCGATAGCTTGCTGATGTTCTCTTTTCCTAGTAATCCAGGCAGATTGGGAAATAGGGTTGCCAAGTCTGGATTGGAAAATACCTGGAGACTTTGGGGGTGGAGCCAGGAGAGGGCGTGGTTTGGGGAGGGGAGGGGCCTCAGCATAGTACAATGCCGTAGAGTCCACCCTTTAAAGCAGCCATTTTCTCCAGGGGAGCTGATCTCTTTCAGCTGGGGATCAGTTGTAAAAGCGGGAGATCCCCAGGCCCCACCTGGAGGCTGGCAACTCTATTGGGAAATGTCCAGAATAATAAAGAAATACGTGGCTTTCCAGAGTTTTCTGTGAGGTAGCATGAAGATACGAAGTAGAGATGGGCTAAGCGTTTAGATGGGTTGCATGTTAGAAGATGGGTCACTTTGTTGAAACAACAGTCATTGCAATGAGAGATAATCTCTGTGCGTTTCAGAGGCATGTTGAGGAATTTGCCCATCAGGCAGCACATAGAGATTTAGGGTTGGATCCAGCCACCTTTTGTGCCAGTAAAAAAAGAGAAACAAGAATGAGTCCCCTTTGTTCACCAAAAAAAGCTATGCTGGGATTGCTGGACCTTGACTGAATAGGAATGATAATAAGGAAAGGGAATTGGGTGGGAATGAACAAGAAAGTCGGTGGCATGCGGTCCACAGGGTTGAATCCTAGCATTCTCCTCAGCCAGTTTGGTGTAGTAGTTAAGTGCACGGACAGGGTGTCTGTTGTGGGGAGGGGGAGGGAAAGGAGTTTGTAAGCCGCTCTGAGACTCCAAGTGAAGGGCGGGGTATAAATCCAATCTCTTCTCCTCTCTTCCTCTTATCTTCTTCTAAACCAACAGAAGAATTACCTTTGTTTTGTTTGCATCCTAAAAACAAAATATTATTGGATACAGAACTTCCTCTAGTTCCTCTGCCCTTCCAAAGTTTTTTTTTTTTTTTTATCCAGTGCAAGGAAACTTCTTCTTTTGTCCAAGGGAGGTCTTCATCTGGATGAAAGTTCCTTGCACAAGAGGAAGGTTCTGTACTTAGTTGCAGGGTGTGGTAGGATGCAATCCCAATACAGTGGTGGTTTGATATCCTACTCTTCCCGTTATCTGAATTATCTGCGTGTCTGGGAATATTTAATCACATCTAAGTGCTTTGGATCCTGTTAGTTTCAGTGGGAGAGTTAACCTTGCCAGGGTTGTGTCCAGTGGATGTTTGTTTCTCCTGCATAAACACATCTCAGTTTTTTCTAATATTTCGAATTTTCTGCAGTTTTATCCATATATTCTTTGCCTTCCCAGGCACGAAATAATGCACTTTCAATCCACTTTCAATTCACTTTGTAACTGGATTATACTGTGCGAAATGGCAAAATCCACTTGCAAATGTTCGCCGAAGTGGACTGAAACGACGTTATCTAGCATGTAAGAAAGTGCCCATGTATTTCAGATCATCACTACCGATTTGACCTGATAATCTTTATGCTGTGCTGTTCTAGATGCTGAATAGTCCAGAGAAGATAGCAGAGCAGATCAGCAAAGATCTCACCTGGCTTTGCTCTCACCTCTTGGCGCTCTGGACCCAGTTTCTGGAGGTGGTCACCCTGCATCCCGACGTCACGGCCTATCTCGTTCAGGAGCACCACACTCTAAGGGTAAGCAGTCTAACCACTCTGATGTCTTTCCCACAACCAACCCATTTAAAACTGCCTGGGGAGGGGATTGTAAAAAGGGTGCTTCGGAATAGCTATTTGGCCTATCTTGAAGTGCCATGCACCACAACAGCTTGCCGTTTGGTTTCTAGCATGCACCGACAGCAGTCCAGAGACAAAATTAGTACATATGACCAAAACATAGGTTGTTGCATATGCAGGGCTATTTTTGGGCAGGAACGCACAGGGACGGAGTTCCGGCTGGCTCCTGAGTTGGCCACGCCCAGCAGGAACTCATTAGCCTAACAGGCCACACCCAACAGCAGAAACTCAATAGAATTGGCTACAAAACAGTGCCCAGTGATACTTGGTTGAAGAAACAGATACAACATATGTTCCTAGGGGTTGGATCCAGCCCACTTTTTAGCTCAATCTCACCTAGGTCACACGCACCAGAAAAATACAGGGGGGGGGAGCGAGGCTATTTCCTCTGGAGGAATTTGACTCTCAGTTGCACGATCACACCTTCCTTTGAAGCTGCGGGCGCAGTCTGTGAGTGTGTGATCAGATGAAATTGCCGGTGAGTCGGGTGTTTTTTTCTGCCGTTTTTGCCCCATGCGCTTAACCAAGGGATCGATGAATCGCACCTCCGCACCAAGGGCTCCCTATGGAGTGTGCGATGATGCCCATACTGGGGCACAATGGCACGGAGTCAGGATGGCCTGATCAGACCATTCCAATGCCATGAGAGTGCGCTGGAGCGATCAGACACAGGAAAGTCCATCTGTGGCCTGTCACAGCCCGTTAACTACTGGATTTTCCCTGGTGTCCTTTAACTCCGCTTCTGCAGCGGAGCAGAATGGGTTGCCGGTGGCTGCAGGGCGCTTCCCAGGTGTTGTTGTCCGATGGAGCCCTTTAAATCCACCCAGCAATCGCCCCTATGTTGGGTCGAATAGTGCGTATGATTGCAGCCCTAATTTCCCTTTTTACTAAAGCTCCTGTCCCACATGGCTTTCATCCATTCTGTTCCCATGGTCTAGGGTTGCCAAGTCAATTTTTCTTACCGGCAGGGGAGCCTCGCCGGGCTCCGGGAGCTGTCCGTTGATTTGCGCACGCGCACCACCAGCACGTCACCAGAAGTGACGTGCGACGTCGATCACATTGAAGGCGTGGCCCCGATCGTCGGAGGGAAAACCATAGAGTTTTCCCTTCAATGATCGGGGCCACGCCCCCAATGTGATCGACGTGGTTCCCCCCGGGGCCCGATTCCACGGCGGCGGAAATCGGGCCTCCAAAGCGGGGGTTTACCCCCGATTCCGCGGCGGCGGGAATCAGACATCTGAAGCGGGAGTTTACCCGCCCCCCGCCCCCACTTGGCAGCCCTACCGTGGTCCCAGGCATGGGCTTTTTGTTGGTCGAAGGGCAGCCATCCTCCCCTTTTCACCAATGGAAAATCTGGTTGGATCCAAACCTAGGTTACTACACTCGTCTTAAGGCATTACTAGTTTCTTTTATGCACCTGTCATGATCTGGGCTGTGCCATCAGAGGCCTACTAGCCCCAGGGAGCCTGGCTAGCAGTAGGTGAGGCTGGGCCTACAACTCCCAGAAGCCCCTGAGAGGTTTTGGAGCCAAAATTGACCAATCGGGAAGAAGAGGGCTGGGGAACCAAAGGGCTGGTGCCAGAGCAGAAGCTGTTCTTTCTTCCAGAGGGCAGAGCCAGAAGGAAGGCTGCTGCACGAAGAAACCCTCATGCTGAGGGAAGGGTGAGTAGTCTAGTGTCACTTGGAATAGTGAGCTAGGGAAAGTAGATATTTAGATGTGTTAGGGCATTTGATTTCTTTTCTTTTCACCCACTTACTGTTATTATTCTGCAACTTGTTTGTTTGACCTCCTATAAAATCAACCTTTTCCTTGTTTCACTCTGCCTGGTCCTCATGCCTGTTATTCGGCCAAAAGGGAGGTCTGAAGGTCTTGGGAGGGTGCTCTGGGCCTTCTCAAGGGAGCCTGGAACCAGAGTGGTGGCAGCGTCAGGTGACACCCCACCTGAGCTGTGACAACACCCTTAGGGATTCCTCAGAGTCAAATATTCCAAGGCAAAAAAAATTTCTATCTAAGATTATACCTTGTGTTTAACGGTGGAATCCACTGATTTCAATTAAATGCATGGGGACTGGCCAACTGAGTTGAAAGAAGGGGCAAATTAGGTGAAATTTCTGACAGAAACCAGCGGGAGAACGTTTTAATCTTCCAGATAACTCCATTGCTGACCTAAGAGTGGCAGTCCCCAAACAAAGAAACATAAAGGGGAAATTACAATGTGAGACTGCTGAACATGAGTTGATTCAGATCCCCCAGGGCTTAATACTGACATGGGGTTCTTCTCTCGCTACAGATGCTAATTTCCTGCCCTCCAGCATTTCTCTTCTGCTCTATTCAAGCTGCTTACATTCTGGATTGCACCTTTGCATCTTTTACAAGCATTCTCTGCAACACCCCCCCCCAATCTCCTGACTGGCATACACAGATTAATTTCCATTCCAACTTTGACTCTTGAATGCTGACACCTTGAAAATCTTGTTGGTCTCTATTGGACCTCAGTCTAACCACTCTGATGTCTTTCCCACAACCAACCCATTTAAAACTGCCTGGGGAGGGGATTGTAAAAAGGGTGCTTCAGAATAGCTATTTGGCCTATCTTGAAGTGCCATGCACCACAACAGCTTGCCGTTTGGTTTCCAGCACGCACCGACAGCAGTCCAGAGACAAAATTAGTACATATGACCAAAACGTAGGTTGTTGCATATGGCTACAGGAATAAACAGCTTTAAAAGAGGATTAGACAGATTCATGGGGGAGAGGTGTTATCACTGACTATCAGTCATGGTGACTGAGGGGAACCTCTGCATTTAAAGGCACTGAACCTCTGAATCCCTGAGCCAGGAGGCAACATCAGGGGAAGGCCTCGGCCTCTATGCACTGTTGTTGGCACTCCAGAGGAACTGGTTGGCCGTCGTGTGAGACAGGATGCTGGATTTAATGGTCCATTGGTCTAATCCAGCAGGACTCTTCTTATGTTCTTGTCAGGGAAGGCCTCAGCCATTGTGCCTTGTTGTTGGCCCTCCAGAGGAACTGGTTGGCCGCTGTGTGAGACAGGATGCTGGATTAGATGGGCCACTGGTCAGATCCAGCAGGGCTCTTCTGATGTTCTTATGAAGGCCTCAGCCTCTGTGCCTTATTGTTGGCCCTCCAGAGGAACTGGTTGGCCACTGTGTGAGACAGGATGCTGGACTGGATGGACTACTGGTCTGATCCAGCAGGGCTCTTCTTATGTTTAATTTGCAAATGTATCACCAATTCAAAGTTATTTTAACTGGGAGATAAACGGGCAATGTAAGCGGGACAAGTTCAATTTTTGTGCCGCACTCACTGAGCTTCACTAAGAATTAGTTGCAGTCAACATGTACTGCATTGAGGATGATATGAAGAGTAACGTGTGTGTTTCTTCCCAGGTAAGAAGATTCTCTGAGGCTTTCTTTTATACTGAGCAGGAAAAGCTGACTGGGTTGACTTTTCAGGAAAGCCTGTAAGTAACGTTTTTTGCGTTTCATCTACGTGGTTCTGCATATAAATAATTTTGGATGCCCCTTTATAAATACAACGATATCTAGAAAGAGGCTCTGGGAGAGTGCTCTGGCTTTGGCAAACAGTGTCAATTTGCTGTGGCGACCTCAGCAGGGTATAATGACAGAATCCACTGTTTTCTCCAGAGGGACTGATCTCTGCTACCTGAAGAGCAGTTGTAATTTTGAGTGATCTCTAGCCCTCACCTGGAGAGTGGCAACAATTGTTACCCAGGCTCCACCCCTCAAATCTTCAGGAATTTCCATACCTAAAGCTGGCAACTTTATCTCCTCCCCCACTTCTTCTTAAAGGATCCCCTTACATGCTTTTGAGAATCCCTTTACATGCTTTTGGGAAGAAGCAGGGGGCCCTTTAAGGAAGCGGGTGGAGCCCCAATAGCCCCACTGTAGCTCCACATGTTTTCTTCTTTTGCAGCCCAATGGTGCTGCCACAGCACAGATGTAACTCTCTTCCGTGCAACCAAATTTAAATCTGTCACAAATGTCTCCGGAAATGAATTCGTCTTAATGCAGATTCCGCCCTTTTCTCTGCATCTGTGTAGTTTTGCAAAGTTTGGCATAAAAAATGGAATGGAATGAGGGGAGGAAAAAAACAGTGGAATGGATCATAGCCAATGCTCCCTCTAAGCCGTGGAGTCCTGTGAGCAAAAATTCTACTTTGTGAGCTACTGGCGTTAAAGTTATCCTAAAGTGTGGTGCCCAAAACTGGACACAATACTCCAGGTGAAGCCTGACCATAGCAGAATAGAGTGGAACTACCTCCTCCTGTGATAGTCAGTGCATGTGCCGTCCCTGAACAAAGTTACATGGAGCCCCTTGTATCTTTTCAAACTAGTAAGCGTACTTTATTATAGGAACTCCATTTCTAGATAGGATACTGAAGAGATAGGTGCTCTAATCTAGTCTAAGTAGCTAGACGGCTATGCTGTCCAAAGTGAAGGAAAGTGAACAAACCAGCAATTAGTCAATCGCACTGGAAATGCAGAGTCAGTACAGCACTGAGAATTAACATTTGCTTCCTCTTGTTCCTTTCACCACAGTATCCAGCATCACAGTCAGGTTTCTTCAGAAGTCCGGACCTCCGCATACCTCACCAGCATGCCGCCCTTACCTGTAGAGTGCCTCGACATTGACGGAGACTGGAGCACGCTGCCGATCATTTTTGAAGATAGATACGTAGATTTTCCTTACAAAGGTGCGTCACGTGTACCACTTCTTCTTCTTTTTTGCTATGACCCTTGCACTGATTCACTCCCAGGAACGAGATGAATTTACCGCTTTGTCAGTACTCATAAGTGGTTCAAGAGGAGGATTTCTGGGTGGGAGACACGCTCCAGAAAATAGTTCATAGAAAATAGTAACTTTTCCAAGTGTTAAAGGAGTGGTCGTGGCTCAGTGAAACAGCTTCTGCTTGGCATGCAGAAGGTCTCAGGTTCAATCCCTGACATCTGCAGTTCAAAGGTCAGCTAATAGGTGATGTGAAAGGCCTCAGCCTGAGACCCTGGGGAGCAGCTGCCAGCCTGAGTAGACAATGCCGACTTTGATGGACCAAGAGGTCTAATTCAGTATAAGAGAAGCCCATGTTGGATCAAACCAATGGCCCATCCAGTCCAACAGTCTGTGTCACACAGTGGCCAAAAATACCAGGTGCCATCAGGAGGTCCAGCAGTGGGGCCAGGACACTAGAAGCCCTCCCACTGTTGTCCCCCCCAAGCACCAAGAATACAGAGCATCACTTGCCCCAGACATAAGAACATAAGAGAAGCCAATGTTGGATCAGGCCAATGACCCATCCAGTCCTACTCTCTGTCACACAGTGGACAAAAATACCAGGTGCCATCAGGAGGTCCAGCAGTGGGGCCAGGACACTAGAAGCCCTCCCACTGTTGCCCCCCCCCAAGCACCAAGAATACAGAGCATCCCTTGCCCCAGCCTGAGAGTTCCTATCTATACCTTGTGGCTCATAGCCACTGATGGACCTCTGCTCCATAGAAGAACATAAGAGAAGCCAATGTTGGATCAGGCCAATGGCCCATCCAGTCCAACAATCTGTGTCACACAGTGGCCAAAAATACCAGGTGCCATCAGGAGGTCCAGCAGTGGGGCCAGGACACTAGAAGCCCTCCCACTGTTGCCCCCCTCAAGCACCAAGAATACAGAGCATCCCTTGCCCCAGCCTGAGAGTTCCTATCTATACCTTGTGGCTCATAGCCACTGATGGACCTCTGCTCCCTAGAAGAACATAAGAGAAGCCAATGCTGGATCAGGCCAATGGCCCATCCAGTCCTACTCTCTGTCACACAGTGGACAAAAATACCAGGTGCAATCAGAAGGTCCAGCAGTGGGGACACCGGAGGACACTAGGAGCCCTCCCACTGTTGAC
>NW_015165884.1:157392-162399 GCF_001447785.1 Gekko japonicus
CCTCCTCCTCCTCCTCCTCCTCCTCTTCTTCTTCTTCTTCTTTTTCTTCTCTGGGTTGCATGGGATTCTGTCAGGACACCAAGTCTTGGTAGGAAGGAGAAGAGGACACAAGCCTGCAGTACAATCTGTCTATTTGAACCTGACCGTGAGATTAAAAAGCTCTGAGCATTCACCAAAAAAATGGCAGTGTACACGATTCAGAAAGAGACGTCTCTTGACCATCACCTGAAGACCCCAAAGGGGCATTCAGGAGGTGGTGCTGAACAATGAAACCTGGACAATATTTATTCCCTTCTGCAGGATAATAAAAGACATACATCTAGTTGCAGAAAGGGGCAACTAGAATGATCAAAGGGTTGGAACACTTTCCCTATGAAGAAAGGTTAAAGTGTTTGGGGCTCTTTTTGGAGAAACGACAACTGAGGGGTGACATGATCGAGGCTTACAAGATTATGCATGGGATAGAACAGGTGGGAAAAGAAGTACTTTCCTCTCTCACAATACCAGAACTCGTGGGCACTCCATGAAATTGCTGAGCAGTCAGGTTAGAACAGATAAAAGGAAGTCCTTCTTCACCCAAAGAGTGGTTAACACATGGGATTCACTGCCACAGGTGGTGGTGGCGGCTACAAGCATGGACAGCTTCAAGAGGGAACTGGATCAACATATGGAGCAGAGGTCCACCAGTGGCTATTAGCCACAAGTTATAGATAGGAACACCCGGTCTGGGGCAAGTGATGCTCTGCATTCTTGGTGCTTGGGGGGGGGCAACAGTGGGAGGGCTTCGAGAGTGATTAACACATGGAATTCACTGCCACAGGAAGTGGTGGCGGCTACAAGCATGGACGGCTTCAAGAGGGAATTAGATAAGCATACGGAGCAGAGGTCCATCAGTGGCTATGAGCCACAAGGTATAGATAGGAACTCTCAGGCTGGGGCAAGGGATGCTCTGTATTCTTGGTGCTTGGGGGGGGGGTCAACAGTGGAACGGCTTCTAGTGTCCGGGCCCCACTGGTGGACCTCCTGATGGCAACTGGTATTTTTGGCCACTGTGGGACCGAGTGTTGGACTGGATGTGCCATCGGCCTCATCCAATATGGGCTTCTCTTATTTTCTTAATGGAACCTGGACAATATTTATTCCCTTCTGCAAGTTAATAAAATACATACATCAAACATCCCGTGGGAATGTCATGAGAGCACCAGTAGCCAGAGCCTTCCCTTTGATGGCACCATAAAACCATAGACTTCTCCTTCCTAAGGGCTGTCAGTTAGGCCAAAGCCTCTGGCCAGAGCAGGTGAGGTATAGGGTGATTTCCCACAAGCGCTGCTCCGCGCTCACTCTTCTCTTTGGCCGGATGGTACATGCCAATTTCACACAAGCTGCTGCACAGCTGCATTTTGCCTCGCAGCTTCGTGCGATTTTCCCCGCGTCTACTCAATCCTGTTTTTTGAGAACTGAGTAGATGCGGGGAAAATCGCACAAAGCTGCAGGGCAAAATGTGGGTGCGCAGCAGCTTGTGTGAAATTGACATGTACCATGGGGGCAAAAGGAAGGAGTGAGCAGCACTTGTGGGAAATCACCCATAGACAAAAATCTCTTGAGATCCAGCCTTGGGGCTTAGTGCATTTTGGCTAAAGGAATGTGAGGTATGTGTGGGAAACCATTCGTTCATGGCCAGGCACCATTTTGCAACTAGGAAGCAGGCAATGGACACACTGCAGTGCTTCATGGGAAGAAACCAAAGTCTGTTTTTGCTACATCTATTCGATATACCTTATATGTAAATGGCCAAGTCTCCCTTAATCCAAAATTCTGCCACATTTTTGAATCGAGACAGAGGTCTTAACAAATGGAAGTCATGTCTTTATAATGCCATGCAGCCAAGCATTCCTTTACAGTTGGAGTCGATAACCCCATGAAGGAGCTGGGTATGTTTAGAGGATGGAGTGGAGTCATCTTCTGTTGACCTAGAAGGTCAGACTAGAACCAAAGACTAAAATGAAATCAAAAGAGTGTTTGGAGAAGAAGAAGAAGATGAGGAGGAGGAGGAGGAGGAGGAGATTGGATTTATATCCTGCCCTTCACTACCCAAAGGTGTCTCAAAGCGGCTTACAAACTCCTTTCCCTTCCCCTCCCCACAACAGACACCCTGTGAGGTAGGCAGGGCTGAGAGAGCTCTTGACAGAAACTACTCTTTTCCAAGAACAGTTCTTATCAGAGCTACGGCTTGCCCAGGGCCATCCAGCCAGGTGCAAGTGGAGGAGTGGGGAATCAAACCCGGTTCTCCCAGATTAGAGTCAAAGAAAAATAATGTACCTGGTCACCGCGCTTCCACCTGATGCACCAGCGTCACTTAGGTTCACTGGAGAGCCAGTTTGGTGTCGTGGTTACTTAATTGCTGGTTACAGGCCAAGAATATAACCAATCAATGCTACATCTCAAACACTGGGAAGAGCCTTGCACCTGGTACCCAGTGCTAGAAAAAAAACAAGTCAGGTTTCTTAGATAAGAGTTCAGAAAAGTATTAATAAAAACATGCAAATAATGTTCTCGGGATCAGCCTGCCAGTGATCCTCCCAGGCAACTAGAGGTCATAGAAGTAAAATGTAGTCACAGAGGCTATACAACTGTGCAGGGAGCTGGACTAGAAGACCCCTGGGTTCCCTTCCAGTTCTACATTTCCACATTTCTTTGTTTATCCAGGTAAATTTCAGTACCACAAAGTCATATGACATGTTCTCCGGTTTGGTGTAGTGGTTAAGTGTCTGGACTCTAATCTGGGAGAACCGGGTTTGATTCCCCACTCCTCCACTTGCAGCTGCTGGGTGACCTTGGGCAAGCCATAGTTCTGACAAGAGCTGTCCTTGAAAAAGAGCAGTTTCTGTCAAGAGCTCTCTCAGCCCCACCTACCTCACAGGGTATCTGTTGTGGGGAGGGGAAGGGAAAGGAGTTTGTGAGCTGCTCTGAGACACCTTTGGGTAGTGAAGGGCGGGGTATAAATCCAATCTCTTCTTCTCTTCTTCTTCTTCTTTTTGCTCCTCCCTTGTTATCCCTATCTTCTTCTTGCTCCTCCCTTGTTATCCCTAGCAATCGAAAGATATCCCCTGCCACAAATTCATAGCTCACTGGAAATTCCTTCTCAAGTCACACATCTATCGAATATTATCTAAAATTAAAAGCTTCTTTTTTTCATAAGATTGGCAACATTCTTGGAATGGGAGTGTTTGTATATTTTTGTACGCAGGTGTTTATGAAATAATTGTTTGTGCTCCGCCGGAACAATGAAGTGTTCGAAGTGTACATTTTTGTGTATGCCAAAGCACTAAAATGCTTCTGTTTTTCTTCCCTCTTCACTGTCTTTTTCAGTTCAGGGCTTAGACGTCTTGTCAAACTATGTGGTTTCTTCTGTAGACAATTCACAAGTGGACTTAGTGGATAAAAATGAGATACCGTCTTCAAACGATGACACTGAGCTAGCAAAAGAAGTTTTCGCAAAAGATACCCCGTTCATCATCTACACAGACAGGATAAATAGGAAATCGGTGTATACTTGCAGCTATCGAGAAGAAGATCCCAGCGTGGGTGAGGTTTTCAAGGACCGCAGCGCAACTCAGGTCTATGCAATGAATGGAGACGTCCACACCTCTGAACATCTTACAGCCCCAATTAGCAATGTTATACCTGATTTGCAATCAGATCTCTTGAAAAATGGCGCCGAAGGCTTTAGGACACCTGTGGAGTTTTCAAAACATAGTAAACACACAATAGGGGAGACATATTTGAATGGAAACCCAGCGTGTATTGGCGTCCATGAAGAAGAACCAATGCTAGTCATGACAGCCCTCTATGATGGTGGCCCTTGTGTACCTCACAGACTTTTGGAAGGAACTGAATTGAGCCAAACGGCTAAGAATTGTGGAACTACTCTCCTTTCAGACGAACTCAAATATAACGAACCGAATGGCCTTGAGAAAGCAGTAGATCCAGGTGGGGAGGCGATATTGCCAACCTTGAGCCCGTTTGATATAAATGTCCATTTTGACACGTTGAGTCAAACAGAAGATGTCCAAGAGACAAACTCTTTTCAGAAGGAGCAAAGAGTGCCGGAATGTGAAGAATTCAGTTTGACGTCAGGGGCCATCAAGAGATCTTCATCACTGATCTCTGACTCAGGAATCGAAAGCGAGCCCAGTTCGGTAGCTTGGTCTGACGCACGGAGCAAGGCCTTAGAGTTGCCCAGCGACCGGGAGATCCTCCACCATCTTGTCAGAAGACACGCAATCCACCGGAACTCTCTGGAAGGTGGGCACACGGAAAGCAATACAAGCTTGCCCAGCGGCATACAGGCCTCACTCACCTCGATCAGCTCCTTGCCGTATGAGGAGGAAGAGAGGGAGGTTGAACCGAACAAGTTGACCAAATCAATTTCTGCTCCTCAGATCAGTAGCCCTGAGGAGTCGCTAGAGGATAAGGATATATCCAAGCATGCAAAAACTGCCTCAGACCTTGCAGAGGGACCATACGTGGAAATAAGATATGCCAGCATGGCATTAATGGGAAGTATTTCTGGCTGTCAAGGGGACAAAGAAAGTGATGGCTCATACGGGCCCACGACCGCTGATCTGAACCAAAATGGCCGCCATTCTCACTTAACCGAAGATGCTGAAGGCTTTTCAGAGACGGACTGTAGATTGGAAGGCACAGGAGAACTTGGAGTTGTGGAACTAAACATAGGTGGCACAGTTCATCTCAATGAGGATGGGGAGGAGAATAATTTGCACAGGAGCCAAAGTCTGTATTCTGCAGATGGAAAGCCCTTCTCACATGACGAGGATCAGGCGCCAGACTTCTGCTATGCCATCCCTTCCTCGTCAGAGATTGTGTCCAAAGATGTCTCCCCAAAGGATTCCTGTGGTAGTCCTGTTACCAATGGCAACCTGACACCGTGCGATTTGGGAACACCGACCTTTCAAGAAATTGAACTGGACAATAGTTCCAGAACAA
>NW_015165884.1:162452-175616 GCF_001447785.1 Gekko japonicus
CACTCTGTGGTGCCAGAGGCGTTGGTTCTTGAGAGCAAAAAGGCCGTCGAGGTGGTCAATTTGTCTTGCACGGCAACGTGTCTTCCCTTTTCTTCTGTCCTTAAAGATTCTCCACCCACGACTGGCTTTTCCTCCAAGCCGGCCACGTCTCCCATCACCCACCAACCAGTGGGCTCCTTTGGAGTCATCTCCTGTGAGTCCAGAGGAACAGATGAAGAAACCAATGAAAGAATGCTTAGGTAAGAATGATTTGGGCGGGGTGGCCATATCGGTCTGAAGTCGGAGAACAAAGTTTGAATCCAGTGGCACTTTTAAGACCAACACCGTTTTATTCTGGGCATAAGCTTTTGTATGCCTGCACATTTCTTCAGATACAATTTCTATTTCATTGTATCCAAAAGAAGTACCTATGCATGCACACAAAATGTCATACCTTGAATAAAAATTTGTTGGTCTTAAAAGTGCCACTGGACCAGGGTTCTTTCTAAACTGAGTTAGTGTGAGCTGGCTCAGTATTTTAGCCTCCGGCTCACACATTTTTGTCTTCGCTCAGGAAGGATGGCTCCAGAGCAAACTGATTTATGCAGCAGCCAAATAGCTCACTCCCAACTTTAATGCCAGTAGCTCACAAAGTAGATTTTTTGCTCACAAGACTCCACAGCTTAGAGGGAGCATTGCACTGGGCTCAAATTTAGGAAAAGATGCTTAAAATGTTTAAGGGTCCCCCCCCCACCTTAAAGTTAGTTAGAGAATCCATAAGAGAAGCCAATGTTGGATCAGGCCAATGGCCCATCCAGTCCAACACTCTGTCGCACAGTGGCCAAAAACAACAGGTGCCATCAGGAAGTCCACCGGTGGGGCCAGGACACTAGGAGCCCTCCCACTGTTGCCCCCCCCCAAACACCAAGAATACAGAGCATCCCTTGCCCCATACTGAGAGTTCCTCTCTATACCTTGTGGCTAATAGCCACTGATGGACCCCTGCTCCATATGTTTATCCAATTCCCTCTTGAAGCCATCCATGCTTGTAGCTGCCACCACCTCCTGTGGCAGTGAGTTCTGTGTGTTAATCACTCTTTGTCCAAGAGACAAAGCAAATGAATAGTGAAAGTTACATGTTGGAGCTGCCAGTATATTTTAAAAAAATGAATGTTTAGGAAAGCAGGGGCCACAGGGTCTATCACAGGGTGGGATTGGGGGGGGGGAGAGCCATTTGGCCTGGTCCCCACATTCACAGAGGGCCTGAAATTTATCCTTTCCATGTTCTTGCCAAATGAGGCTGTATGTGCAGTTGCAGAGATACACTGACAGGATTGAAGGAAGACCGTGTTCATCATATAAGTTTAAACTTGCGTCCCATTACTGGGCCACATCACCTGTATTGGACACTACGAATCAATATCCTCCTCTGTTGTTGAGGCTGGGAGCCATGCAGTGTTCTTGTGGCAGCAGGAACCACGATGGGTCCCGTGAAGCTCCCCCCAACTACCTCCACCAAGGCCTCAAAAAACGTAAGTGGGCCAGGCCTCTCTCAACCTCTGCGAGGCCGCAGGAGGTGGCAAACTCAGATAGGACAAACAAATATAAAGCCAATTGTCGTGATAGTCTGACCCACAATCAACAGTCATAGGACTTATAAGAATTGCTGTACATGTATTGTGCTCTGAAGCATTACAATATGATATACAACATAATAGAATTTATAAACCAAGGTACAACGTCGTCTCCGGATTATTTACCAATGTTTCAAAAATGAATCTTCTTCAGGAGATATTCTGTAGTACACAAAAATGCAATTTTTAGAATATGTATTACACCAATCACAAGAAACAAGAGACAATACAATAATCTTATTGCTTACTTACATAGAGGTGCCAAAGCTCTCATTTTCATAAAAGTTAGACAACAAGTCTTAAGCATCTGCACCATAATAATTTTATCTGTTGATTGTGAGTCAGACTGTTGGCTTTATATTTGTTTATCTGTTTTAGTCGTGTGTGTCCAGATTTTTTTGAAACTCAGATAGGGACCATGGTACATGTGGAGAGAGGTTGTAAGTCTTCTCCTGCGTGCCATTGTCCCGACCTTTGGGGTACTTCTATTTCCCTTTCGGATTAAACTCGTGGGCACACATCTAGGGTTGCCAGTTCCCTCCCGGTGACTGGTGGGGATGCGAGGACTTCCTGGCAGCGGGGGAGGCCGAGGCGAGTATTGCAGCTGGGTTGCCGGCAATGTGATGACGTCATTTCCGGAATGCGCTGGAAGTGATCTCATTGGACAGCTGGAGAAGTGGGAGGGTCTGGTATTTGTGCAAAATCTGTGCGGTAGACACCTTTATAACAAAGAGATTTTGCTCAAATACCAGAGCGTCGGCATTGCTGGAGGTGTGATGACACCACTTCTGGGGTGTGCTAGAAGTTACACCACTGGTGATGTTGCAGCAACACTGGCCTACGCATCTGTCCCCCCCACTGTCAATAAGTTCCCTTAGTGGTCAGCTGAGTGGGAGTATGATCAGTGGCTGGGTGCCTGGCGCCCCTGCATAATATTAACCAATAGTTACCCCCAATAGGGCAAATAGCTGGAGAGAGGATAGTCAAACATGTCCCTCCCTCCCCATTGGCCTTCCTAGACAATAAACTCCTAAGAAGATTGTTCATTGCACTTTTCCTAAGAGAGCAGACTGTAAATTAGATAAGCACAGGGCTTTTTTGGTAGAAAAAGCCCAGCAGGAACTCATTAGCATAATAGGCCACACCCAACAGCAGACACTCATTAGCATATTAGGCCACACCCAACAGCTGCGGGGAGCCTGGGCAAGCTGGCCCTTGGACTGGCCAGGGAAGGGACGGGGAGGCATTTAAATGCCTCGCCGATCCTTCCAGCCCCACCCCCGGCCTGCCCACCTTGGAGTCGGGGGGGGGTCGCTCTCCAGGCCTTCCCTCTGTAGCCACCCACGCACAGAGGTTTTGACTGTAGTGGGGGTGGCCAACTCTGACGCCCGCGGGAACTCCGTTCCTGTGCGCTCCTGCCCAAAAATAGCCCTGGATAAGCATATGGAGCAGAAGTCCATCAGTGGATTTTAGCCACAAGGTATAGATAGGAACTCTCAGGCTGGGGCCAGTGATGCTCTGTGTTCTTGGTGCTTGGGAGGGGGGAGGGCTTCTAGTGTCCTGGCTCCACTGGTGGACCTCCTGAGGGCACCTGGTATTTCAGGCCACTGTGTGACAGAGTATTGGAATGGATGGGCCATTGGCCTGATCCAACATTGGATTCTCTTATGTTCTTATGTTAAACTGTCTTGTGATAGGCTTCACAGAGAGTAGTAGCATTGGGAAGATGCTGCGTTTTTGTTAGACAATTCAAATTCATTTGGTGTTTAGGATTTGAAAATACGAATGTGGATGTGTGTATTCGTTATAGTTACCAGAATCCTCCCACCCTCATATTCATATAAATGGTGAAGTTTGCTGTTCAGTTTCCAGTTCAACTCTTAACTCGTGTATTCTCCAGTTTTTATCAGGCCAAAGAAGAATTTAAAAAAGAAATGAAGATTGGAGGGTTTCTGTACAGTGATTTACCTGCCCTAGCTTCTGACGTCCCATATTTTCCACCAGAGGAAGAGGAAGAGAATTTGGAAGAAGGGATTCACCTAGTTATCTGTGTCCATGGGCTGGATGGTAAGGCATGAGCTGATTGGGCTTTCTGAATTTGGAATGTTTGCAAATGGTAGCCAGGAGTTATGCACTTGCAGAAAGGTGTCCAGTTGGATAAGATATGTGGACTTCAGTGCCCTGAGATATTAGTAAGGAGGCTGTGAATACTCAGGATGGTTTCCTCACATAGTAAATGTTGCATATTCCTCAGAGCGTGTCCAGAAGAGGGCAACCAGGATGGTGAGAGGGTTGGAATCTAAGTCTTATGAGGAAAGGCTGAAAGAGTTGGGTCTGTTTCGCCTGGGAAAGAGAAGGCTTAGAGGGGGCATGATTGCAGTCTTCAAATATCTGAAGGGCTGTTATGTAGAAGATGGAACAGATCTATTCTCCCTTGCTCTGGATTGCAAGACTAGATCTCATGGGTATAAATTACAAGGGAGGCGATGCCGGCTAAATATCAGGAGAAACTTCCTAACTGTAAGAGTGGTTGAGCAGTGGAACAGACTGCCTCGGGAGGTGGTGGACGCTCCTTCGCTGGATGTTTTCAAGCGGAGGCTCAACAACCATCTTTCGGGTATGTTGTAGGGCTCTCTTTCAAGCTATGCACCTGCAGAGTGCAGGGGGTTGGACTAGATGACCTGCAAGGTCCCTTCCAACGACAGCATTCTATGATTCTAAGTTGATAAGTACGGTTTCTAACCTCCACGTGGGGCCTGGAGATCTCCCAGACTTCCAACTAATCTCCAGTCCAAAGAGATCAGTTCCACTGGAGAAAGGAGCTGCTTTGAAGGGTGGTGTCGGCCGATGCCCTCATGGGTTGGGCTGTGTTCTCCCCGCTCCCCTGCCTTCTCCCTCAACTGCCCTCCCTCCTCCTGGAACGCTCTCCAGGTTTCTTCCTGCTATCTCTCCTGAGGCCTTGAAGCTCTGCTCGGCCGTGACGCTTTCCCCCACCGAGAGCCCAGGGCCGTTTTCTTTTGAGCGTGCTTGCTTGGTCCTGCTTATGGGTCTGCGTCCATCAGGGGGACCTGTCTGAACTGGGTATAATCAGGGCTTTTTTTGTAGAAAAAGCCCAGCAGGAACTCATTAGCATAACAGGCCACACCCAGCAGCAGAAACTACTTAGCATAGTAGGCCACACCCTGACAGCACAGCACATTAGCATATTAGGCCACACCCCCATGTTACCAGAGGTGTGGTCATCCAGCCACACTCACCTTTTGCTTCTTATTCTGTTTACCTTGTTTGTGGTCAAAACCCAGGGCCTTTTTTTGTAGTAGGAACCCTTTGCATGTTACACCACGCACCCCTAACGTAGCCAATCCTAATGAGTTTCCGCTGTTGGGTGTGGCCTATTATGCTAATGAGTTCCTGCTGGGCGTGGCCAACTCGGGAGCCAGCTGGAACTCCGTTCCTGTGCGGCCAAGTGTGTGGGGGGGGAAACCCCCGCTTTGGAGGCCCGATTTCCGTCGCCACGGAATCAGGCCCCGGGGGGAACCCCGTCCCCTGAAGTGCAGCGTGGGTGCGTCACAGGAAGTGATGCAACCACGTAGAGCACGTTGGGGGCGTGGCCCCAATCGTTGGAGGGAAAACTCTATGGTTTTCCCTCCAACGATTGGGGACACGCCCCCAACGTGCTCTACGTCGTGCGTCTCTTCCTGTGACGCTCTGACGGCGCTCGCGTGCTTCGCGCACGCACGTCCCTTGGCAGCTCCAGGACCGAAGCAACGCTCCCCCGCCGGTGAGTCAGAACGACTTGGCAACCCTATAGTCTGTATTCCCGCCTAACCCCCCATTCCTGACACAAAATGTGTTGCATGATGACCTGAGTGCCTTTCTCAATAAACTGCACCTTTATCAAGGAACGTTGTTGAGCTTGATTGACTTGGGACTCTGATAGGTGGACTCTATGGCACTATACTCTGCTGAGGCCCATCCGCTCTGAAGACACCACTCTCCTAGGCTATACCCCAAATATCCAGGGATTTTGCTCCCCGGAGTTGCAACCCTACTGTCCCCGAGGAGTAAATGGTCTATAATGTGCATGTGTAGTTTGTGAAGGAGAAGTGGATAAATATATTTTCTGGGAGATTTGGTGCCCAAATGTCAGAAGGGGGAATGGGGAATTGGAAATACCATGACATGGTCTTACAAAAATAACACAAATAGTGTCCTCAGTAAAAGAAGCAGGTATGGCAAGTACCCAGAGATGGACAGGTGGATGGATGACAAGCTTCCTCATGGAATCAGTGAGACAGTGATGTGTTATTTTCAAAGGTAACAGTGCAGATCTCCGGCTGGTCAAAACATTCATCGAATTGGGTCTTCCTGGTGGAAAGCTGGACTTCCTGATGTCCGAACGGAACCAGGTATTTTAGTCTTATGCATAGAATCATAGAATCTGGTATTTTTGGCCACTGTGTGACAGAGTGTTGGACTGGATGGGCCTTTGGCCTGATCCAACATTGGCATCTCTTATGTTCTTATGACTGCCTCCATATCTCCAGGAATTTTCTATGCAAGAGTTGGCAGTCCTAAATCTTGGCTTCCCCGGGCCCAGTCACAACTCCAACCACCTCTCTGCTCTGCTTCCGTTTTACTATTCTGTTCGCAGTGAGCCATTTTGAGAGTCAACTCAACCTGGAAAGCAGGATAAAAAATATAATTAATCCAACATTTACAAAAACAGGGCTCAACGACGTACTTTTTGATTAAATGGAATTTTTCATGGCTAAATAACATGCGAGATTTAAGATAGGGAGCTTTGGAGGAACTCATTAATTATCTGTGCCGACAAAACAAACAGACAGAAGCCTATATTTAGTTTACGAGCGAGTTTAGTGGAACACAGTATTTCAAATTCGATTTGCTTAGTGTTTTCCTTTTGAAAGAGCTGCAATTAACAAGATGGATTTTGTCACAAAAAACTCCCATTAATTACTAGATATGTTTTCCTCAAATTTCTTTCCCCGCATTTGATGATTATTTCCCTGGCATCTCATTCGCTTTCAATTTGATTCACAGTCTATTTGATTACCAGAAAAAGAAAAAGAAAAAGAAAGCAGAGTTCCAAATGGGAGGCATTTGGCTCCCGGGTTCCTCTAAATTTGTTTCTTTCCTCCTGTCCTTTCCGTTTATCCCAAATGGCAAATTCATGCCAAGCTAATGAGTTGTGCAAGTGCATTGCTGGCTGGCCCTCGTTAAGTAGTAATTAGAGGTCCAATGCAATATGGAATTTCGTTGTAATGATGCAATTTTGTGGTAGCTTTATTATGGTCAGCATTCAACAGTAATGTATCCTAATTGCAGCTGTCCAATACATGGAAATGGATGGCACGGATTTGCTAAAAAAAATACAACAAAACAGAACTCTGGCTCCTAAACTTCTGGTCCGGCAACTGGTCTTGTAAATTCCAGACTTTGAGAGTGCAGATCAGAGTTCATGAAATGGACAGGTTTGGCTACTGCGTGTTTCACCACACCTTAAAAAGGATATTATAGCTTCTTCTCGTAGCTTTCAGAGATAAGGCAGATGCTATATGGGCATATAGGCTCAGAAGGAGACTATCAGAGTGGTGTGCATCCTACCAGACTGTTCAGCAAAATGTGAAGCAAGTGCCTGTAGCTCAGTGAAAGAGCCTCTGTTTTTCAGTGCAGAAGGTGACAGGTTCAACCCCGGCCATTTCCAGCTAAAAGAATCAGGTTAGAGGTGATATGAAAGACCTTCACATGAGATCCAGGAGGGAAGGAGGAGGAGGAGATTGGATTTATACCCCGCCCTTCACTCGGAGTCCCAGAGTGGCTTACAAACTCTTTTCCCTCCCCACAACAGACACCCAGTGAGGTAGGTGGGGCTGAGAGAGCTCTTTCCAGAGCTGTCCTTGAGAGAACAGCTCCGACAGAACTATGCACCTTAAAAGGATATCATAGCTTTGGGAAAAGTGCAGAAAAGGGCAACTCGAATGATAAAAGGGTTGGAACACTTTCCCTATGAGGAAAGGTTAAAGCGCTTGGGGCTCTTTAGCTTGGAGAAACGACGACTGAGGGGTGACATGATTGAGGTTTATAAGATTATAAGATTATCTTCCTCCTCCTTCTCCTCCTCCTCCTCCTCCTCTTCTTCTTCTTCCAAACGATGCCCTGACTTGGAGAGCCTGATCTCATCAGACCTCAGAAGCTAAGCAGGGTCAGCTCTGGTTAGTAGTGGGATGGGAGACCACCAAGGAAGTCCAGGGTAGCTACACAGAGGCAGGCAATGGCAAACTACTTCTGAATGTCTCTTGCCTCGAATACCCCCACGGCAGGGGTCGTTTCGTAGAAAAAGAGCTAGGGGAACTCATTAGCATAACTCATTAGCATATGCCACACCCCCTGACATCACCAGAAGTGTGTCATAAGGCCACACCCCCTGACATCACCGGAAGTGTGTCATAAGGCCACACCCATCACTCAGTCTTAGTCTTAAAGGTTAGTCTTAAAGGTGCTATTTGTTAGTCTTAAAGGTGCTATTTGAACTCTTGGACTGTTTTGCAGCAACAGACTAACACAGCTACCTTGGGGAAGCTCCTGGATGGGGCTAGGAGTCCTTGCGGAGGCCACGTGGAGTGGCCTCAGCCAGGCAGAGAGGGAGGACACCAACTTACCCTCCTGCTTCTTCCTCCTTCTGCAACAGAATGAGGCTGGAAGAAGGGGGCGGCCGGAAGAAGGGGTGGGGCTTCGTCGTGGGCCCCACCCCCCTGCACTTCACCCGGGGGAACTGTGATCCCCCCACGTTCCCTTCCGAAATGACCTCTGCCCCACGGGGGTCATCATAAGTCAGCTTCTACTTGAGGGCAAAAAACCACCAAAACTATAGACCAGCGTCATTAACGTTGATCTGAAAGAGAAGTAACATTTATGATGCCTTCCTCTTCAGTCTTTAAAAAGATCCAAAAATATATATTGTGGGGCCCCAGTCCTATTACAACCAGGCTCTGTCATTATTGCCTCAATGTGATTCTCTTTTTTTGTCCACAACGATACTGAAAACTGAGACCAACCAACTGATTCCACCCTCTCTTTAACAGACGGACACTTTTGCCGACTTTGATACCATGACCGACCGATTGCTGGATGAGATCATTCAGCACATTCAGCTGTATAATCTGTCCATCTCACGGATAAGGTAAAGAGCAAGAGGGGATAAATGCGATGGGGGGGGGGCTCAGGATCTGGGATAGGGTTGCCAACCCCAGCTTGGGAAATACCTGGAGATTTTGGGGGTGGAGCCTGGGGGGCGGGGCTCGGGAAGGGGAGGGGAGGGACTCCACTGGGGTATAATGCCATAGAGCCCACCTTGCGAAATGTCCGTTTTCTCCAGGTGAACTTATCTCTGTTGCCTGGGTACCAGTTGTAATCCCGAGTGATCTCCAGAGACCACCAGGAGGTTGGCAACCCTAAACTGGGAGGAGACTGGGAATATCAATAATAGAGGGAATGCAAAGGATTACAGCATTCCTTGAATAGCTCTTGTCGACATGTCCTGTTCCTCTTGAATAGTTGCGTCGACATGTCCTGTTCAAAGGCAAAAAAACACACTGATTTCTATTCTACCAGCAGTGGCAAGGATATTGATAGCAGATACCTGGAATGCCTTTTTTTTTTAAAAAAAAGGTAAGGTAAAGGTAAAGGTTCCCTTGCTCGAAAGCCAGTTGAATCCGACTCTAGGGTTGCGGTGCTCATCTCCGTTTCAAAGCCAAAGAGCCAGCGCTGTCCGAAGACTTTTCCGTGGTCATGTGGCCGGCATGACTAAACACCAAGGTGCACGGAACGCTGTTACCTTCCCACCGAAGTGGTACCTATTTATCTACTTGCAATTTCTTGCTTTCGAACTGCTAGGTTGGCAGGAGCTGGAACTAGAGACAGGTACCTACCATGCAAATGTGATGCTCTAGATTGTGGGATCACTTTGTGTTAGGTAAGATCTCGAACGGTACTTTGATGTCTTAGAGAAACACTTAGAAGAATCCATAGCTGTATGGTACCCTGTGACAGAATGAGGAATTTCACATTACCCTTTTTAACCCGTTTTGAAGCCTTTTTTGATCCATCATGAACTGGTATAGGGCTGCCATTTCACACATGGCTTTCCCCTTCCGGCAAAGAGCTGCAGCCATTTCAGACTGCACCACTTTCCCCCCGCCAATTTTCGCCCATGCGGGTGATCTCCGGCTTTTCTTTTTTTTGAACATTCAATTTACAGTGCTATAGCGCTATAGCACTATAACAAAACACTCCAGGCATTCCATAGGGGTTGATATGATGCTTTTCCATTATAGCGTTAGTGCTATAGCGTTATAACGCTATAAAGCAAACGTTCCCAAAATAAGCTGGAGATTGCCCGCACGGGCGAAAAACGGTGGGAAAAAGCATATCGGAACCAGGAGAGGAAACTGGAAACTACTTGGAAGTGGTTGACAGGTAAAACGCTTCAGCCCCATTTCCTAAATGGGACAGAAGCATTTGTGTCTGAAGTTACAAATATATTCCGGTAGGGAACAGGTTCTAAAATGGTTTTGTCTGAAATGACAGACCAGAAACCGTTTGGGAACTGTTCCTCTTCCGGAATATATCGTCGGGGTTGTTGTTTTCTATGGTTCAAAGGGGGGGGGACTGTCAGAGTCCCACAGCAATCAGTCTGAACAACGTTCCTTCAGAAGGATCAAGTTTATTGAGTGCAGTAAAGGCAGGTCATCAGTCTATATGTTCAGCGTTAGATCCAACTCTGCAGGTGGGAAAGGGGAAGATATACAGGATTCAAAGTGGGGACCCCTGATGGACTCGGGCCAATCAGAGGGTGATGCGCAGCACGCCTAAACTAACGGGCTCATATTCCCAGCAAAGCCAGAGGAGCAAGGTATCGTGGTCATGAGCTCAGCGAAAAGATATGACACAGCGAAAGAAGTGAATGGGTGCGTTCAGATGGGCCATTTGAGCTGGTATACATGCTGGTTAGAAACGGACTACTTACGTGCAATCACACGCACAACATCTGCTTCCCGTCCCTAGCTGTTGCCAACCACTGCAAATCCTCTTTAAACTGGAGTAATCTGCTACCAGGTCCCCAAGTGGTGTTTTCCTGATGCTCCGGTTGTAGCCACAATTTCCTGCCGTGTGATCGCACCTCTGCCGGTGTAGAGCCACTTCTGCTGGAAGCCTGAGGCTTCCGCTTTTCGTCCTCCATTTTATTTTTAGCCTTGGCGATATGCACTTTGGCGAAGCTTCGCCCCGACATTAATAAAACGGGGGGGGCAGTGCCTAGTTTAAGGCTTTAGAGGAGTCCAGGACCTCACGGAGGCCAGTTTCGGTGTTCAAGTTTAAAGGGAAGTCTTCACTTCAGGGCATGCTTTTTGGGATATGGTGTTCTGCGCATGCGCGAGGATCTCAGTTATTTTTTTTAAAAAAACCCCACCGCTGCGTGCCTGAAGTTTGTGGACAGTGTGGACACCTAGGAGCGATGTGCTGTGAGGTGAGACAGGTACGTGTGACCGCGCTTGTCCCCGGATCAAATTAGTCCAGTTGGAACCAGAGCAGTTTAAACTGCTCTGCCACACCGCCTGAACGCACCTAAAGTTAACGTTCCAGTGGTTGGAGATGTGCACCCAGCAGTCCCCCACCTCCCCCCACATACAATGGCAGTGGGGGAGGGGGAATCCCCTTTCAAGCGCAATCTCACCCCCCCCCTTGGGATTTCAATGGGTTGCCAATGGGGCTGGAGAAAAATGTCCTACCCCTTTAATAGAGGCTTACTATGTGGAAATGGCCAGCTGAAGATTTCCATGGCGTGGTGGTGAATAACATCAGGAGGTAAACTGCACCCATGAAGGTCGCTTCCAAGGGTAGCTGCGTCACTCCGCAGTAGGAGACCTAGATTCGAGTCCAGTAGAGCACCTTAGAGAACGAGATTTTTGTGGGACCAGCTTTCAAGGCTCCGAGCCCTGCCGAAGGGACCTTTGACACTCTTGAAAGCTCAGACTCCGAAGACCTTGTTGGTCTCTCGGTTGCTCGACTGGACTCGAATCTAGCCTCCAGCAAGTCTCCGTTAAAGGGACAGGGCATTTCTTTCCTCCAAGCCTGTGGCAATCTTATTTCACCGATTCAACTACTTCTTCTTTGAGCGAAGACACAGGCAGCCATCCACTCACAATGCAGAAACTTCCTGGTTTAATCTCTTGGTAAATCTGTTACCATATTTTGAAAAGCAAAAGAAGAGGACGTATTTCCCGACTGATGACTTCAAACTACTGCTCATGATGACAAATCTCCTTTTAAATACCCCTCCTATTTAATAGCTGCGATAACAGCTACTAACTAGGAATATTCCTAACCATCCAACCCAAAAAGAGGACATTTCCATGTGTTTTTTTAAGAGCCCCAAAGAGGACGGACACCAAAAAAAGAGGACACGTCCTCTAAGAAGAGACATCTGGTAACCCTAACTGCAGGGGTCATTTCGTAGAAAAAGAGGTGCAGGAGTTCATTAGCATAACTTATTAGCATAACTCATTTGCATATGCCACACCCCCTGACATCACCGGAAGTGTGTTAGAAGGCAACACCCACTGCTCAGGCTCCACTGGACTGTTTTGGATTGCTAGCTATTGTGGGGGGGGGACGCGCAGATCTGCCCTCACAGAGGAGGGAGAGCTTGTTCCTGAAGGCTGGCCGGAAGGGGGGGTGCTCTACAACTTACCTGGCTGCTTCTTGCTCCTCGTGGCCCAACTGAGGGCTGCTGGGAGCAGGGGGCGGGGCTTGTTGCATGTGCCCGCCCCGTGGGCTCCTTACTGCCGGAGCTCTGCTCCTGTGCGCTCCCGCAGGAAATGACCCCTGCCTAACTGTATAACAACCTGCTGTCAGCCGAACTCCCTCCCTCCCCCAAATTCTGCCCTCCACAGCCATGAATTTCTCAAGCCAGAGCTGGCAAACGTGAAGTCCTGCAGAGTGCATGTCAAAATCTGTGGCAGACTTCGGTTATTATGTTCGGTGAAGTAAAGGGTTTGTTAAATGCAAGTCTCTTTGCGTTCATCTAGCTATAGCCAGACAAGCTATAAAAGTGCCAGTGTGGAGCAGTGGTTAAAATGTCGGGCGAGGAGCTGGGAGACTCAGGTTCAAATGCCCATTGCTGCTGCCATGGAAGGTTCCTGGGTGACCTGGGCCCAGTGGCAGATTCTCGGCCTAGCCTACCTCACAGGAGTGTTGCTTTGCGAGGATAAAAGGGAGGAGAGGAGAAGGATATTGTGTAAGGCACTTTGGGTTCCCATTGGGGAGAAAGGCAGGTTATAAATAAATAAATAAAGGAAGGAAGGAAGGATGGAAATAAATAAATAAATAAAGGAAATAATTAGATAATAATAGTAAGCTTTGGGAATTCCTCACCCAAAGAGTGATTAACACTTGGAATTCACTGCCACAGGAAGTGGTAGCGGCTACAAGTATGGATGGCTTCAAAAGGGAATTAGATAAGCATATGAAG
>NW_015165884.1:176084-180776 GCF_001447785.1 Gekko japonicus
TTCCATGCTAGATGGGGCGGAGGAGGAGGAGGAGGAGGAGGAGGAGGAGAAGGTGTAGGAGATTGGATTTATATCTCACCCTTCACACAGAGTCTCAGAGCGGCTTACAGTCTCCTTTCCCTTCCCTTCCCCACAACAGACACCCTGTGAGGTCGGTGGGGCTGAGAGAGCTCTTTCGAGAACTGCTCTTGTGAGAACAGCTCTGAGAGAACTTGTGACTGACCCAAAGTCACCCAGCCAGGTGCAAGTGGAGGAGTGGGGAATCAAACCCGGTTCTCCCAGATTAGAGTCCATGCTCCTAACCACTACACCAAACTGAGAGTTTCTTTTCCACGTCCACTCCATTTGTACAGTTAACAAGTGTCTGGGACTGGATACGGGCTAGTGTCATTATTGTATGAAAGGGGACGTTGATCCCCTCAGTCTTCCAGGAACCGCGTTTTCCCACCTCAGTGGCAAAAAATGGCCTTCGCCCAGCTCCAGCTGTTTTGCAAAGGGGCACAGAGGGTGTCAGAGCGAGAATTTCAGCTTCCCCAAAAGGGGGCAAGAGAACTGCATTTCTTCACAAGACACTGGCGGCTGCGTATCGAAGCTTCTCTTCCCCACCACCACCTCTCTCATGCCTCCTCCTTCCTTGTCAATGCAGCAGGTTAGAAGAACAAATCGGAGGGGGAACACAACGTCCCACCGGCATCTGTAGAGTCTTCTAATTAATTCATCTCTGTAAGAACCTCAGAGACTCATTTAGGTCCATTCTGGCAAGGAGAACATTTAATCATTTCTCAAAGCATCGATTTTCAAATCAATTTCTTTGTCTCTCTCGCAACGCAGCGCAGCCTCTGTGACCTGCTTATTTTTCTCCCATTGCTCGCGTAAAGTGCTTCAAATTTAATCCATGTACAGAAATCAATTAGCCATTTATGACCTGCAGTTTTACTTACTGTGGCAGCAGATAAAGACACCACCCCAGACCAAAAAAAAAATTGTTTTAGAACAGGCAGACAATTATTCTTATTTAATTTATCTTAAACAAGAGTGGGGTTTTTTAAAAAACAAAGAAAGGATTTCAAAAGACCCATTTGCTCCACTTTGCCGGCATATAGAACTTATCATTTTTAGGAAAGAAATTCGTTTTCAGAAAAAGCCTTCCGGGTTGCTTTGGGAATTGGATAACTGCTCTGCGTCTCCCTCCCAAGAGTAAAGGGGTGTGGTAGAGCTAATCAGAATTAATTGGGCTGCTGCGAGCACTGCCACATTCTTTCCCAGGCATGCGCGGCCGGGCTCGCACCCACATGTGCTCGCAGGGAAGGCCTCTCATTAAAAGCTGAACTCCACGCCACGCGTTGAAAGTCCACAGAGAAATACCAAATGCAAGATTCAGATTTTGCGCTCTTTGACTTCTTAGCTTTGTGCAGATTTGAAGACTCAAGTGACAAGCTTTTCCCCCTTCTGCTCTCCCATCACTCCGTTGGTTGTGGATCTAAAACCGTGAGCACATGATCAGAAAGGTAAAGGTTCCCTTGCTTGAAAGCCAGTCGAGTCCGACTCTAGGGTTGCGGTGCTCATCTCTGTTTCCAAGCCGAAGAGCCAGCGCTGTCTGAAGACGTTTCCGTGGTCATGTGGCCGGCATGACTAAACACCGAGGCGCATGGAACGCTGTTCCCTTCCCACCGAAGTGGTACCTAGCGCAAATTTTGGAAAAGAAGCCCAAATCTCTGCCAACTTCTGAAGTTCCTTGTAAACATGGGCCGGGGGGTGGTGGTGGAGCTTAATCTGCCATTACAATTGTAGACCTTGCTCTCTCCCCCCCCCCTCAAATTATTTCTGTGGATTTTATCTCTTCTGAAGATCTCAACTTAAGCTACTCTTCCGGACCTTGAATTACTCATTCCCTCACCTTTTGACTTGATCTTAAATAAACATGCTAATTTGGCTTTTTTCAGACTGTGTGTTTCTAAATATGTGCAAACCCCTTCTCCCCCACACACACACACAACAAGAACTCTACGGGAATCGTAGTGTTCTTGCTTGCTGCTTGCTACACCAGTGGTCAGAGGGGTGATCAGGGACCACAGACACAGGCTGGACATTTTGGCTTTTTTCAGACTGTGTGTGTTTCTAAATATGTGCAAACTCCTTCCCCCCCACACACACACACAACAAGAACTCTACAGGAATCCTAGTGTTCTTGCCTTGTTGCTTGCTACACCAGTGGTCAGAGGGGTGATCAGGGACCACAGACACAGGCTGGAACCGATGCAGCTCTGGCAGTGCACATATGCATGCCTGGTCTCATAAGCCGGTGGCCATCTGCAGGTGGGTAGCAGCAGGGGTCATTTCGTAGAAAAAGAGGTGCAGGAGCTCAGTAGCATAACTCATTAGCATAACTTATTTGCATATGCCACACCCCCTGACATCGCCGGAAGTGTGTCAGAAGGCAACACCCACCTCTCAGGCTCCACTGGACTCTTTTGGATTGCTAGCTATTAGGGGGGTTAGTAGACGTACAGGTCTGTCCTCGCAGAGGAGGGAGAGCTTGTACCAGAATAAAACTTGTTCTTAAAGGTGCCACTGGACTGCTTTGTTTTGTTTTTGTTTTTTTTGCTTGCCCAAATGGGCAAAGTTTATTAGTTTTTAAGGATTACACAAAACAAAAGAACAGAAAGAGCCATACATTTTAAAGAGTTATATAAAACAAAACAAAAAGAGAGAGCTGCCACTGGACTGTTTTGGACCAGGGCTGCTTCTTGCTCCTCGTGGCCCAACTGAGGGCTGCTGGGAGCAGGGGGTGGGGCTTGTTGCGTGTGCCCGCCCCCTGGGCTCCTTACTGCCGGAGCTCCACTCCTGTGCACTCTCACAGGAAATAACCCCTGCTCCTAAGCATTGCAGCTTCCAGAAACATGCAAACAGAACACTTAGACATTAAGACTGCCTTTTTACATGGAGAAATAGAGGAAGAATTATACATGAGACAGCCACCAGGGTTTACAGAGAAAAAGAATAAACATCCAGTCTGTAAACTTCGAAAGGGGGCTTTATGGGTTTAAACAACCTGCAAAAGTGTGGTCAGACAAGCCGACCAAGATGCTCCCCAATCGGGGCTTCAAAGAAAGCAAAGCTGACTCCTGTCTTTGCAGCAGACACAGAGATGGAAGATGGACATTTATGCTGATTGCTGACCTGTGTCAATGATCTGATTGTTTGCCATGGAAATCAAAATGACTATGCTGAGATTAGGTCCCAACTAAGCAAGGAAGTAGAAGTCAAACACCTAGGCAATGCTAATTTTTTTCTTGGGAATTCAGATTGAATGGGAACCAGACGGACGTTAAAAAGCAGAAGATACTGGAACTATTGCAACGCCTGGGCCTGGAAGCAGTGTCCCCTCTAAGCTGAGTTAGTGTGAGCTAGCTCACAGTTTTTTAGGCTCCAGCTCACAGTTTTTTGTCTTAGCTCAGGAAGGATGGCTCCAGAGCAGACTAGTTTATGCAGCAGCCAAATCACCTGCTCACAACTTTAATGCCAGTAGCTCACTAAGTAGAATTCTTGCTCACAAGACTCCACAGCTTAGAGGGAGCCTTGCCTGGGAGGTGTTAATCCAATGCCCACACCAATGGAGTCAGTCTTCTACAAAGAAAGGTACCCCATGAACCACTGCCAGACAACAGCAAGCTTCTATACTTAGTGATGACAAGACCTGACACTGGGACAGCTGTGTTATCCAGAAGGCTTAACACACCCACCACAAAGGATTGGACTGCCAGCAACCAATAATGCCACACGGTTGGGATATGCTGGTGCAAACTGGGCTGGAGAAAGACCAGACCTCGGATCCACTAGTGCAGGGGTGTCAAACATGTGGCCCGGGGGCCGGCTCAGGCCCTTGGAGGGCTGCAATCCGGCCCGCAAGGCCCTGGCTATTTCCTGCTTCCTTTTCCAGTTCTGCTGCTGCGATAACTCAGAGCAAGAGGTGTCAGTTATCAGAGACTGTTAAATAGACAAAATATTGCAAGAGTGCTAGTGTTTTAAGCATGTTTTATTTAAAGTTTAAAAAATCTTTCATTGTGTTTGTGTCCTTTATAAAGGTTATATCTCCACTACCTGGCATTACCTTTTATGACACACATGGGCCGGCCCAACGAAGTCTCATTTATGTCAGATCTGGCCCTCATAACAAATGAGTTCGACACCCCAGCACTAGCAGTTATCTCTTTTTTATGGGGGTGGTGCTGGACAAGTTGTGAACCAGAAATTTTTGCCCAGTCATCTACTGAAGCAGAATTTGTATCGTCTTCCAAAGCGTGCGGAGAATCGGAGTGGCTTATCATGTTACTAGAGCGTTAGAGGATATCAGAAAAGAACAGTGCATGGAGAAAGCACATTGGAATCAGGAACCAGTATGTCAGGGTCTTGCAGGTGTAGTATGAATGGGAATATAAAGATTTTTATATATAGTTTTTTTTCATCTTGATTGTTCATATTCATATTTCTCTGGTTTTTATAGATTTATTCTTTAAGTAATATTTTATTAGGATGTTAGAAAGGCCTGTTATATAGAAGACTTTCCTCCTGTAGGTCTGATATTGTTAGCAGACAACATAATAGGTACAAAGTTCATGATTCTGTAGTTCTTAGGGCAAACCTTTCAATGTCTGGGTCAGATAAGATTTTAGTCTCGTATCAGTAATGAAT
>NW_015165884.1:181040-185056 GCF_001447785.1 Gekko japonicus
TTTTTGACATGGAATCTAATATGTACAACACAGGGACCAGGGGCTTTCAAGCTACACTACTGTCCCACTGAGAAAATGACTGTGGATATATTTACCAAGCTACCACCAAGAGACAAATACTGAGGCCTGTGGGACAACATGAACACTGTGAACTTCAACAGCACACAGAGTCAAGACGGAGTGTTGGAGTGAATGACTCATCATGCCTGGGCATTGGGAGGGCTCTACATCACTCTAAGGGTGCATAGGTGTTATCTCCTTGAATGGGGTGCCTCTCTTTGTCTTAACCTGGGAGCTGCCCTCTCTGGCCCCTCCTCTCTCTCACTTTGTCCTCTCACTCTCTGCACATGGCCTTCCATGGAGACTTGTGTCCCTGCAGGTCTCTCCTGTGGATGCAATGCCCTCCTACTCCCACACACATGATGCTGGACGAGCTGGCCATTCGTGATAGGGGAAGGACTCTTTAGATAAGGCCTCTTTCTCGTCTTTCGACTGCAACCTGAATATGAACTGGATCTACTTGAATAAATGTCAGTTTACCTTTTTTTTGGCAATATACTGCTTGGAAATTAAAAGACACCTGCTCCTTGGGAAGAAAGCGATGGCGAACCTATACAGCATGATAAAAAGTAGAGACATCACCCTGCAAACAAAAGTCCGCATGGTCAAAGCAATGGTATTCCCAGTAGTCATGTATGGCTGCGAGAGTTGGACTATAAGGAAGGCCGAGCGCCGAAGAATAGATTCTTTTGAACTATGGTGCTGGAGAAGACTCTTGAGAGTCCCTTGGACTGCAAAAAGATCAAATCAGTCAATCCTAAAAGAAATCAACCCTGACTGTTCCCTGGAAGGCCAGATAATGAAAATGAAGCTCAAATACTTTGGCCACCAAATGAGAAGGGAGCACTCACTAGAGAAGACCCTGATGCTGGGAAAGATTGAAGGCCAAAGAAGACGGGGACGGCAAAGGATGAGATGGTTAGACAGTGTCATAGATGCAACGAACATGAAATTGAGCCAACTTCAGAGGACGGCGGAAGACAGGAAGGCCTGGCGTGATCTGGTCCATGGGGTCGCAAAGAATCGAACTCGACTGTGCGACTGAACAACAACAACATCTTGGAAGATTTTTTTTTACTGTACTCAATATCTTGCCTCTATAACTGGGCAAAACTCTGCTATATGAATCAAATATCCCAATACAGGCCCCTTATTCAAGATGACAGAAAATATGTGAATGGGTTTCTCCTTGTGAATGAAGACATCGCTAGCTTTTGCTAGATCCTTTCCATGCAATCTTTCTCCAGTTCTGTAGCAATGTATGCTTTTACCAATGCCAGGGGACAGCCATCGTCTGTATTTCCTGGCACCAACTGGACTAGGAATCGCTGGTCTCATAAAAAGGCTGGCAACATGCATAGCTTGACATCCAGAGCCCAGCAGGGCCATCACAAGCCAGCCCAAGCCACCAAGTTGGCCATCTCTAGTGGGTTCCATATGCCTGCATTTTTTGTACTTCTGAAGGACCCCTTTTCTGAACTGAGCGAGCAGAATTGAGCTGAAGGGTTCCTGTCGCTTTTGGCATTATATTATCCACAAACCCTCATTCCCACAGGCCAGGACAGATTCGTGGAGGAGACATCCATTGATGGTAGTGAAGCCAGCCTCCGGGTGGAACCAGGGGATTCCCTGGAATTACAACTCATCTCCAGACAGCAGATTTGGAGAAAATGGCTGCTTTGGAGGGTGGACTGTTTGGCATTGTACCCCACTGAGGTCCCTGTCCTTCCAAGCTCCATCCCCAAGTCACCATTAGTTTCCCAACATGGATCTGGAAACCCTACCCCCCCATCCCCCGCTGGTGGCCAAGTGGGACCTGGCAACCCCAGTCAATGATGATCAGCCATGGTGAGTAGAGGGATCCTCCAGATCCATAGGCAGCAAACCTCTGAACCGCCGTGCTAGGAGGGAGAATCGGGGCAGGCCTTGGACTCCGTTCCATGTTTCTTGGCCCTCCAGGGCAACCCACTGACCACTATGTGAAGCAGGATGCTGGACTAGATGGACCACTGATCTAGGATTGCCAACCTTCACGTGGTAAGTAAAGGTAAAGGTTCCCTTGCTCGAAAGCCAGTCGAGTCCGACTCTAGGGTTGCGGTGCTCATCTCCGTTTCCAAGCCGAAGAGCCAGCACTGTCCGAAGACGTTTCCGTGGTCATGTGGCTGGCATGACTAAACACCAAGGTGCACGGAACGCTGTTCCCTTCCCACCGAAGGGGTACCTATTTATCTACTTGCAATGTCTTGCTTTTGAACTGCTAGGTTGGCAGGAGCTGGAACTGGAGACGGGAGCTCACTCCGTCATGCGGCAACCCAGGTCTCGAACTGCTGAACTACTGACCTTCCACAGCCTGCAGTTCAGCGTCTTAACCACTTGAACCACCGCAGCTCCCTTCAAAACTGAGGATCACAGTGTTAGGAAGATATGCAAAACTATATAGCACTGTGTATAATAGATGTATGTTCAAGGTAAATCAATTTTGTGCTTTTTAATTTTTCATTTTCCTATACTGTTACATACACATTGGTATCAAATATGATCAAAAACAGGTTTCACCCAAACAAAACATCAAAGTGCAGGTTTCAACTATCCCATGGGACTCTAGTCATTTACCCGTTTTGAGTACAATCTTTTTCGAGGACTGTGATGTATATAAAGGACATAAGGTGCAATAATGTCTCTTTGTGAGCACAAAAACTCCTAAGAGAGCAGTACATTTTCTAGAGTCCCGTCAGAACCCTTGCGGCAGACATAATAAAATTATGTAGGATATCACTCAAGTTCTATCAGCCTGGAGATAATGGCTGCTTTGGAAGATGAACTCTAGAACATTGTACCCCGTTGAAGCCCCTCCCCTCCTCTCCCCAAACCCCACCCTCCTCAGGTATTTCCCAACCCGGAGCTGTCCACCCTACGCTGATCTGACACAGCCGGGCATTTTTAATGCGCAGCAGAGGCAACCGGAAGGCCCCTCGCCTCCCTGCGCTCTGTGGATCCAGGGCTAAAAGCCACGTTCTGCTCTTACAGTCTGTCATCTGCCCCAGAGGCACAGAAAGCAGGAGAGGCCTTGCATTTGTGGGTCTGCACCTCTCTTGAAAGCAGGTTACGCCTGAACTCCGCTCCAGAACCCATTTGCAGTGACGTGGATGTGTGAAGTAATAGTTGAGTGGGGAATTGCCCTCGGCATGTCAAGTGAGCGTCCCTTCCCCTTCCTCTGTAGGCAACCATGGCTGGCTTCACAGACACCTTGTGTCAGCAGATCCACCGAAGGGGCTAGGGCAGTGGTGGTGAACCTATGGCATGGGTGCCAGAGGTGGCACTCAGAGCCCTCTCTGTGGGCACGCGTGCCATCGCCCCAGCCAGGCCCAGACCATCGTTAAAGTGTCGAATTCTCTGCCAAATAATTTTCACTCAATGAAAGCATTTGGGATTGCTTTCCTTACTTTGTTGTGCCCAGCTCATCGTCCACCCAGCGATTCGAAAGCTTCAGCGAGTAGATAAAATGGGAACCACTCCTTAGAGAGGGTGGGCATGCCAATCTCCCTTGTGGGAGGGTGTTAGCTGACGGTTGAATGTCCTGGTCGAGGCTTGGAAGGCAAAATAGCTTCTCGGCTACGAAAGAATCCCTGCAATGGATGTTCTGGCCAGGCGGTGGCAGTGTGGCGATTGACATACGGGTCCTGAAGCCTGGCCAACACGCAGCCGTGCGGAAAATGGCAGAGCCAAGCCAGAAGACGTCTATACCGGGCAGTGACGGCGTGCGCAATTAAAAATGAATATATGTTGTCTTACCTATCCCCTACAAACATTGTTAGTCCCCTGTCTATATTGAGTAACTGTACATCGCTTTGAGCCCACTGGGGAAAGCGATTAATAAATGGAAAGTATTATTATTATTATATTATTTTTTCTAAAGTAAAATTTCAGTATTCAGGTTAAATTGCTGTGTTGGCTCT
>NW_015165884.1:185773-217505 GCF_001447785.1 Gekko japonicus
CCCCCCTGTGTGGCAGGGGCCTTAGTGTAAGCTAGATCACAGTTTCTTAGCCTCTGGCTCACACTCTTTTGTCTTAGCTCAGGAAGGAGGGCTCCGGAGCAAACTGATTTTGTGCAGCAGCCCACCACTTGAATGCCGCCGTTAGCTCACAAAGTAGGATTTTTGCTCACAAGACTCCAACCTCCAGGCCAGGGTTCTGCAATTCAGGGGGCCTTTAAATAAGTCAGGGGGCACTGACGTCACAAAGTAAAAATAAATAAACCCTCACTTTCGTAGAGTTCAGCACTCTTCCTGCCTACGTGGGGAAGCAAGCCGTGCTTGGGGAGGGGGTGGTGGTGGGGAGTCCTCCTGGTGGATGGAAGTTGGGGGGGCTTAGCATGAAGTTGGGGAGGCCAGGCCCCGAAATGCCCCATTGTAGCTACAAGCCTGCTCCAGGTGCGGGCTGGAGATCTCCCAGTATCACAGCTGCTCTCCAGACGACATAGGTCGCTTGCTTATTTAGTATTCATTTGTATGAAACATTTGTTCCACATCTCCTGCAGAAAATGGCTGCTTTTGAAGGTGGACTTTCTGGCATGATACCTTACGGAGTCCCCTCCCCTCCCCAAAACCCCGCCCTTCCAGGCTCCACCCTCAAGTCAGCGGGGATTTCGAGTCGGCAACCCTAGTTGTGTTTTTTGAGAATGAGAGTGGGTGAGGGAGACCATCGCCTTTCTCTGCTGATCTGGCTTCAAAACTTTCCCCCTCTTCGCCTGAGTCACCCTTTCCTTGACGTCTGAAATGTCCCGACGGGTTAAAGCTTTTGCTTCCCTCTGTTTCTACACCTCGTGGTCAATGTTCCCTCTAAGCTGTGGAGTCCTGTGAGCAAAAATTCTACTTTGTGAGCTACTGGCATGAAAGTTGTGAGCAAGTGCATAAATTAATTTGC
Source organism: Gekko japonicus (assembly GCF_001447785.1). Classification (NCBI taxonomy): domain Eukaryota; kingdom Metazoa; phylum Chordata; class Lepidosauria; order Squamata; family Gekkonidae; genus Gekko; species Gekko japonicus. The sequence goes on from NW_015165884.1 coordinate 186,702, forward strand.
TCTGGAGCTATCCTTCCTGAGCTAAGACAAAAATGTGTGAGCCGGAGGCTAAAAAACTGTGAGCTGACTCACACTAACTCAGCTGAGAGGGAACATCGCTCGTGGTGATTCCAAACTTTCTTTCCGTCACTGGAGAAGAGGCCATTTTCGTTTGTGGATTGCAGCGGGTCACACACTGGCACATCTACGCGCACCTGCCCTCCCTCGCACGTGCGAGTGCGCAGAAGATCCTGACCGGATTCGTCTCAGACATGCAGTTTCTGTGTCTGACAGGCCCATTGGCACCGCTAAGAGCTGTCACTGGAGTGAAAAATAATAGCTGCGCTCAGGCTGCCTTCCTTTCCCCCACCACCGTCTCTTTTTTTATTATTATTATTCAGTCTCCTTTCTCTTTTAATGAGCTCCTAAAAATATTCTCCAGTGAGAGGCTGTGGGCTAAATGAGTCAGCTGCTCTCCGTTTTGACCAATTGCCAGCAAATCCCAAGACATCCAGCCCCGCATGGGATTCTGACATTTGAACCAGGCATTTTCCTTTGGTTGATGGGCACGGGAGGGGGGAAGGGGGAGGCCTGGCACAGCCGTTTTAAAAAGGAGCTGCTGCTCACACTTAAAAAAAATAAATTTAGTGCTTCTGCTTTAAACTTTGCCGCTGGAGACTGGAGAAAACGGCGGTAGTCCGCTTGGCGAAGCTTAGCTCCCGTTCGGGGAAATCCTGGGTTCAGATCCTTTGCCAGGGCGACTTCACAGGATGTGTTGTTGTTGTTGTTCAGTCGCACAGTCGAGTCCGACTCTTCATGACCCCATGGACCCCATGGATCACGCCAGGCCTTCCGGTCTTCCACCTTCCTCTGAAGTTGGCTCAACTTCATGTTCGTTGCATCTATGACACTGTCTAACCATCTCATCCTTTGCCGTCCCCGTCTTCTTTGACCTTCCTCCCTTCTCATTGGGTGGCCAAAGTATTTGAGCTTCAGTTTCATTATCTGGCCTTCCAGGGAACAGTCTGGGTTGATCTCTTTTAGGATTTTAGGATTCACAAGATGTGAATAAGAGGCATTTCCAGTGTGTACCCACAGGGGACATTTCAGAATGAAATTTCTATCCCATCTTTCTTCCATGGAACTACAGATTTCCCAGGTAACCTCCCACCTAGGTTGCTGCATCATGCTCTTAAGACCCTGCTTTTCCCAGTATGCCCTGTGCCCTGGTTTACCCCACCTGAATACTTCGTGGGAAATGGAGTTTTAAATTTGTTACCTTACAGCTCCCATTTAAAGGATGCACATTTGCTTTTAGAATAGGAACATTTCAGAAGAAGAAGAGGAGGAGGAGGAAGAGGAGATTGGATACCCCACCCTTCACTACCTGAAGGAGTCTCAGAGTGGCTGACAAACCCCTTTCCCTTCCCCTCCCCGCAACAGACACCCTGTGAGGTAGGTGGGGCTGAGAGAGCTCTTTTGAGGACTGCTCTTGAGAGAACAGCTCTGCAAGAGCATGTGACTGACCCAAGGTCACACCAGCAGCTGCATGTGGAGGAGTGGGGAATCGAACCCGGTTCTACCAGATCAGAGACTGTGCTCCTAACCGCTACACCAAACTGGCTCTCTGTTGTGGGTCCCGGGTCCACTGAAGCTGACTATTCCTCAGATGAGGAAGAGGCACGGAGCAACCCAGCCTCCTCTGGAGTCAGCCCAGAAGAGGAACCTTTGCCAGCACCTGAGTGACATAAGAACATAAGAGACGCCAATGTTGGATCAGCCAAAGGCCCATCCAGCCCAACACTCTGTATCACACAGTGGCCAGAAATACCAGTGCCATCAGGAGGTCTACCAGGAGGTCCACCAGTGGGAGAAGAGGCCGCAGCGTCTGCACAGGAGGGACAGCGAGGCGAAGAGACTGAGGTGCAGTCAGAGGGAGAGCCTGGCCCAGCACCCCCAGTTGGAGACACCTTGAGGCCAGAGTCCCCACCTAGCTCACCTGAATGCCCCAGACGCAGGGCATGCCAGCAGCTGAACGTGCAAGAGAGGAGGAGGAGTGCCAGGCTCCAGCTGTTGCAAAGGCAACGTGAGGGGCTGTGAGTCTTTGCAGATTGCCTCCCAGGGAAGGGAGGATCCAGCCATAAGCAACCACGCTCACCTGCCTTGTTGCAGGTGCAACCGTGAGAGATCTCGGACCTTGTCCCAGTTGCCAGCCTCTGCTCCTTGCTCTGAAAACTCTGACCGATTTCCCAGCACTCTGACCCTTGGCTCTGTTTCACGGCTTGCTTTTAGACCCTAGCTTTATCTAGCTTTCAGTGAAGTGTACCCGTGGCGACTGGCCAGACCCAGCACACTCTCAGTGGCACCCAACTAGCAACTGGTTCTCCCTTCCTCCCAAGTGGTGACCCACAAGTCCAAATTTACTTGGTATGGTGACCAATGTTCCCTCTAAGCTGTGGAGTCTTGTGAGCAAAAATTCTACTTTGTGAGCTACTGGCATTAAACTTGTGAGTAAGTGATTTGGCTACTGCATAAATTAGTTTGCTCTGAAGCTGTCCTTCCTGAGCGAAGACAAAGATGTGTGAGCCGGAGGCTAAAAAACTGTGAGCTAGCTCACACTAACTCAGCTTAGAGGGAACATTGATGGTGACCCTACTTGGTATGGCAACCCATCCAAGGCTGACCCAAGGTTTTTTTTTTGCACCCCAGGCAAACTATGACCTTGGCACCTGTCTAGTCCAGCATCCCATTTCCCACAGTGACCGACCAGATGTTTTTGAGACACCAACAAACATCGCACAAAGGGGGCAGCTGCCCCCACTATGAACCCCAAGCAAGGGGTATTCCGACACACACAGCCTTTGCATGTTGAGGTTACCCTCCAGCCTCTGACCAGTCTCCCCTTCTCCATTCCTCCCTCTAGTCCCCGCTAAGATTCTCAGAAATTCACTCTAGTAACCCTCAGGACAGGTTTGACTCAATAATAATAATAATAATAATAACAACAACAACAACAACAATAATAATACTTTCGATTTATTGATTGCTTTTTCTCACACACCTGTGGGCTCAGAGCGATTTACAGTTACTCTTGACAGTTGGACTAACAATACTCATGGGGGATAGGGAAGACAACATACAGTATTTTTAATCACACACACATTGTAGCTGGCCGGAGGATTCATCTGCGGGCTGGATCAGTCGTGTTCCGACGGCATGTATTCTTTTCGGCTGACTGATGGCGTCAGGGCTTCTTGATGTCGCGCTGCCACACTGCCACCGCCTGGCCGACTCGCTCCACTGCAGGGGATGCCGAAACAGATCTTTCATCTTTTGATCTTGCCGCGCCACAGAAGTCACACTCGGCAGCTAACACCTTCCCAAAGGGAGTGGTGGTCCCACCCCCTTACGGGTGGTCCCCAATTTATCTACTTGCCGAAGCTTTCGGATCGCTGGGTAGACGATGAGCTAGGGCAAGGCTTGGTTGCTCACACCAGCACGGGGCTAGAGCTGGCAAAGCTTGGCAGTTCAGATGTTATAGTTAAGCAGGGGAATTATCAACCTGTATATGCAGGGAAGGAAAAAAATACCAGCAACTGTATGACAGGGAAGATCGTGTTTCCAGGGTCAGATCCGGGTTCCCAAAACACAAAAGAGAGCAATGAATGGGGCAGGGAGGGCTGACCCAGAGCTGACCCATTAGGGAGGGCTGACCCAGAGCCCACTTCCAGAGGTTGGGGAACACTGCTCTAAAGTCTGACCACCTAAGCTTGCACAAGGACAGATTCCCCTCAAACTCCTTTGGTGCCCCAGTCGAGACACATCCATCCCTTCCTAGGCCTGTGCTGTCCTTGGCTGAGGAGGCAACGGCTGTCCCCTGCTTAGGTCAACAAAGTGCCTTGTATCTGTTAAGAGCGAGCGACTCCGCATGCCTAGACATAGGAGGGCACCACATGACTCTATGTGTGTACAGGTGTTATCTCCTTGAATGATTTATTCATGATCTGGAGTTGGGAGTAAGCAGTGAAGTGGCTAAATTTGCGGATGACACAGAATTGTTCAGGGTGGTGAGGAGGATTGTGAGGCACTCCAAAGGGATCTGTCGAGGATGGGCGAGTGGGCGTCAACGTGGCAAATGGGGTTCAGTGTGGCCAGTCGTCGTTTCTCCAAGCTAAAGAGCCCCAAGCGCCTTAACCTTTCCTCATAGGGAAAGTGTTCCAACCCTTTTATCATGCGAGTTGCCCTTTTCTGCACTTTTTCCAAAGCTATAATATCCTTTTTAAGGTGTGGTGACCAGAACTGCACACAGTATTCCAAATGAGGTCGCACCATAGATTTATATAGGGGCATTATGATATTGGCTGATCTGTTTTCAATACCCTTCTCTGCCAGTTCAGACCCCATCAACGTGTATTTATATTTAGGATTTTTGGCTCCAATGTGCATCACCTTGCACTTGGCCACATTGAACCCCATTTGCCATGTTGACTGATGCCCACTTGCCCATCTTTGACAGATCCCTTTGGAGTGCCTCACAATCCTCACTGGTTTTCACCACCCTGAACAACTTCGTATCATCCGCAAATTTAGCCACTTCACTGCTTACTCCCATCTCCAAATCATTAATGAACAAGTCATTAATGATCCAACACTGGCTTCTCTTATGTTCTTATGTTCTTAATGGGATGCCTCTCTTTGTCTTAACCTGGGAGTTGCCCTCTCTGACCCCTCCCCTCTCCCTTTGTTTTCTCCCTCTCTCTTCACATGGCCTTCCATGGAGAGTCGTGTCTCTGCAGGTCACTCCTGTGGATGCAATGCCCTCCTACTCCCACACACATGATGGCGGACAAGCTGGCCATTTGTGATGGGGAAAGTCCTCTGTAGATTAGGCCTCTTTCTCTTCCTTTGACAGCAACCTGAATGTGAACTGAATCTACTTGAATAAATGTCAGTTTGTCTCCCTTTTTTTGCAATATGTTCCTTGGGAGATTTATTCCCTGCACTCGGTCTCACGCTTCTATGACTGCGCAAAACTCTAATATATTAACCAAATATCTCACTATTATAAGCCCTGCATCAGATGCACAATCTCTTCTCAGCCTTCAAGCAACCCATATCACAGCCTTCCCCCTTTAGAAACACCAATGTGTTCTTCTCATGGCCTCGGAAACTTTTAGGCCATTTATCAGAATCCTGTGCTCGCAGAGCTGCTCAGCGTGTGAATGCCGCCCTCGACAGGGCACAGTTACATTCAGCTTCTTCCATGCAAGTGTGCCCAATCAAATAGAAGGTGGATGGTCTCCGAACCACACTTGCTGCAGCCGGGAAATGCTAATCTTTTAGATGCATTCATGTCCCACTTCACGAGATCCTATAATTTGCACAAATGCAGCCTTTGGTGCTGCTTTGAGGGACCTGTGAAAGTAAGAATTGGTGAGCATAAGAGCTGCATCAGATTAAAGAAATGGACCGCGCCACTTGTTAATCATTTTCTTGGGCCACACCGAAAAACAGCTGAAATTCTGGATCATAGAGACAGTTCAGACTACTAATCCAAACATGTGCAGAGTGCTCCAGAAAAGAGAGTTGTTTTGGATTCACCATCTACAGACGTTGGCTCCCTTAGGACTGAATGAAGAAGTGGATTGGACTGGCTGTCTTTGAGAACATCTATAACACCTGTCATTCTGTAGTTTTTTATTCTGACCTTGTTTCCTCCCCCCACGCTGCTCTTTCTCTCTCTCTCTCCGTTCTAGCCCCTCCCACCTTGTAATTGCTTCCTTGGCAAGCCTTGCACAATGCATGTGGGTGAATGCATCATCCCAGTTTTCACTATATATTGATGTAACTGTTGCAGCTTGTAACTTGATCATTACCTTTGATGGAGGCGACACACATCCAGACCAATGAAATCTCTGATTCCAGGTTTGTTGGCCGATTTAATTATATTTCAGGCTAAAATTACTCTAAAATTATACTTCTATATATTTTTATATTTCTCCAGAATAATTTGAAGAATTGGCATGGCTATATTTATGGCCCAACATATAAGCTAGTACAATAACTAAAAACATATAAGGTAACTTCAGCAAAGAAAAAAAATCTTTATTATTATTAATGTTTTAATTTTTATACATTTTGTATGTAATAATCAGGCTCCCCCCCCCCTTCTTTTTTCCTTTCTATAATTTTAGGAAACTACAACTGTGGTGGCTCAAGTGGTTAAGATGCTGAACTGCAGGCTGTGGAAGGTCAGTAGTTCAGCAGTTCTAGACCCGGGTGCCGCATGACGGAGTGAGCTCCCATCTCTAGTTCCAGCTCCTGCCAACCTAGCAGTTCGAAAGCAAGAAATTGCAAGTAGATAAATAGGTACCACTTCAGTGGGGAAGGTAACAGCGTTCCGTGCGCCTTGGTGTTTAGTCATGCCGGCCACATGAACACGGAAACGTCTTCGGACAGCGCTGGCTCTTCGGCTTGGAAACGGAGATGAGCACCGCAACCCTAGAGTCGGATTCGACTGGCTTTCGAGCAAGGGAACCTTTACCTTTACCTATATATATGTGTGTGTGTGTGTGTGTGTGTATGTGTGTATATATATGTGTGTGTGTGTATAAAAACTTTTTATACGTGTATTTTGGATGTGTGTCAGTGCAATATAGAGAATAGTGAGCACTGAGGAAGGCCCGAAAGGGCCGAAACGCGTTTGGTCCTAAGTTAAAAAGTGTTTACCCATCAAGTGTAGTTGTATTAGAAAAGCTTTTAAAAGCCTGAAATTTAGACTCTTTCTTTTAATCATAGTAAGTCTTAACATGTGAACACCTTAATAAACATTTACATTTTTATGTTACATAGTGTTAGCTTGACCCTCTTGGTTCACAGATATGTCTTGGGTTGAGCCCCCTCCCCCCTTTTTTCCAGTATCCCTCCCCTCTGTGCCAAGATTAGCCAACCCTGCTTTGCAGAAGGTGTACGGGAGGCCCCCTCTGGAAGCAGCGCATGGCCAGTGGCTGAGAGAGTTGGGCCTGGCAGGTGGCTCGCTGTCTGTCCGCCGTAGCTCTCCCTTCAGCTCTCCTGGGGAGTCGTGAGGGGACCCTACCTGGAAAGGGCATGCAAACAGGCTCTTTTCACTGGGCTGTCCATTCAGATCAGTCAAGGAGGGCAGGGTGATGCTGCCCAGGGGCACGGAGGGGCAGAGGGGGACAGGTGTCTGAGCATCAAATGGAAGGCCTCCTTCAGCCACTGACAAGGGTGGCTTTGGGATTTCGTGAGCTCCACAACTCAGCTTCCAGCACAGCCAAAAAGGCCGCAGGGACACGTTTTCCCTTTATGCAAAATGTACAGGGAAGGCAAGGAGCTGCGGTGGCTCAAGAGGTTAAGACGCTGAACTGCAGGCTGTGGAAGGTCGGTAGTTCAGCAGTTCGAGACCCGGGTGCCGCATGACGGAGTGAGCTCCCGTCTCTAGTTCCAGCTCCTGCCAACCTAGCAGTTCGAAAGCAAGACATTGCAAGTAGATAAATAGGTACCACTTCAGTGGGAAGGTAACAGCGTTCCGTGCGCCTCGGTGTTTAGTCATGCCGGCCACATGACCACGGAAACGTCTTCGGACAGCGCTGGCTCTTCAGCTTGGAAACGGAGATGAGCACCGCAACCCTAGAGTCGGACTCGACTGGCTTTCGAGCAAGGGAACCTTTACCTTAAAGGGCAGGCGCCCCCAAAATATATGCACCCGGAGGGGCTCAAAAATTGTCTCGCTTTATTTTGTTTCATTGCGATGCATTTTACTTTACTGCAAACGGCTTAGAATCTCTGGGCTTAATCGGGAAAACATTTTGTTTACTCATCTATTTGTTCATTCATTCGTTCCTTTTTTATATATAAATATAAATTATATTTTTATTCTTTTACTTAGAAGTACATTCACATGCAGAGAAAGAAACAACACTAACACAGAAACAGCCGAGGGGTCTTAAAGGTGCCACTGGACTGTTTTGGATCGCTAGCTATTGGGGGGGGGAACATGCAGATCTGTCCTCGCAGAGGAGGGAGAGCTTGTACCTGAATAAAACTTGGTCTTAAAGGTGCCACCGGACTGTTTTGGGCTGGGGGGGGGGGCTCTGCAACTTACCTGGCTGCTTCTTGCTCTGACTGAGGGCTGCTGGGAGCAGGGGGTGGGGCTTGTTGTGTGTGCCCGTCCCCTGGGCTCTTTACTGCCGGAGAGCACAGGACCAACTGCGACCAGGAACGCAGCCCGTGAGGAGAAGGGGCAAACCCTAACCCCCCCTCCCGACCCCCTCAGCCTAAAATGGACCAAGCGCAAATCCCCAGGGCCATTGCATGTCCGGGAAACAGCATGGGGGGGAGGCTTAAGTTTAGGATTGCCAGTCTCCAAGTAGCACCTGGAGATCACCCACTATTACAATGGATCTCCAAATGACCAAGATCAATTAGGGTTGCCAGGTCTTATCTGTGTCCGGGGGGGGGTCTCCAACACAGTTCCCAGGGTCTTCTGGTGTGTGTGCTCAGTGCATGTGCCGCGGTAACATCACCCGGAAGTGACATCATTGCACCAGGCATGTCGTTCAGGGGACGCTCTAGCATTTAGGTAAAAAAAAACAACTCTAGGGTCACCACAGAGTCTTAACTTAAATGCTAGAATGTCCCCCTGCACAGATGACATCATCACACTGAGCGCATCAGGTGCAATGAGGCTCTTCAGGGGTGGGGCTCCCCTGCCTGCCAGCCAGCCAGCCGGTGGTGGATTGGGCCCCCCAAAAGTGGGGGGAAACCCACCCCCATCAGGGGGATAGCAACACTAAGATCAATTCTCCTGGAGGAAATGGCTGCTTTGAAGGGTGGACTCTGTGGGAATATGTGCTGCTGAGGCTCCTCCCTTCTCCAGACCCCTCCCTCCCCCCGGTTCTACCCCCTAAATGCCCAGATATTTCCCAACCCTCCTTAAGGAGAGCCAGTTTGGTGTAGTGGTTAAGTGTGCGGACTCTAATCTGGGAGAGCCGGGTTTGATTCCCCACTCCTCCACTTGCACCTGCTGATGTGACCTTGGGTCAGTCACAAGCTCTGGCACAGCTGTCCTTGAAAAAGAGCCGTTTGTGTCAGAGTTCTCTCAGCCCCACCCACCTCACAGGGTGTCTGTTGTGGGGAGGGGAAGGGAAAGGAGTTTGTAAGCCGCTCTGAGACTCCAAGTGAAGGGCGGGGTATAAATCCAATCTCCTCCTCCTCCTCCTCCTCTCCTCCTCCTCCTCCTCCTCCTAAGCTCCCTCTTACCGCACACCGTGGCCCTGATTCAAACCAGGCCTCTGCGTGCCTGGCCATTGTGTCTCGAGCACAGAACGCACAGCTCATGTCTCCTTGCAAACCATCACGGCAGTCCAGGAGAGGACACGAGGACTTCACAACAGGGCGTTAGGCCCATGCAAGCCACATGGGGGAAAGTACGCCAAACCTGTGACTTCCCAGCCAGTCTCAAAGGTACGCGCTACAGCCCCTCTCCGCCAAGACACACTGAGCTAAGAAAGATAGATCCAGGTGTGTGGCCATGTTGGTTTGAAGCAGCAGAACGGAGTTTGAGTCCAGTGGCCCCTTTAAGACCAACAAAGTTTTATTCAAGGTATAGGCTTTTCTGAGCATGCACACTTCTGAAGAATTGTGTGTGCGCACGAGAGCTTATCCCTTGAATAAAACGTTGTTGGTCTTAAAAGGCTTTTGTGTGCATGCGCATTTCTGAAGAATTGTGTGTGCACACAAGAGCATATACCTTGAATAAAACTTTGTTGGTCTTAAAAGGCATTTGTGTGCATGCACATTTCTGAAGAATTGTGTGTGCGCACGAGAGCTTATACCGTGAATAAAACTTTGTTGGTCTTAAAAGGCGTTTGTGTGCACATTTCTGAAGAATTGTGTGTGCGCACGAGAGCTTATACCGTGAATAAAACTTTGTTGGTCTTAAAAGGCGTTTGTGTGCATGCACATTTCTGAAGAATTGTGTGTGCGCACGAGAGCTTATACCTTGAATAAAACTTTGTTGGTCTTAAAAGGCGTTTGTGTGCATGCACATTTCTGAAGAATTGTGTGTGCGCACGAGAGCTTATACCTTGAGTAAAACTTTGTTGGTCTTAAGGGTGCCAGGCTGGACTCCGACTTTGTTCTGGGCTAAGAAAGGGCAGTCACGCCTCTGGAAGGCGGTCGAGGTACCAGCGGCATCGGTGGGAATAACAGAGGCTCCAGGATGCACCGAAACAGCCGTTTCTCTCGAAAGGTTAAGCAAACAGCATCGCCCACAGAATCAATGAGCAGCCGTGTGGCAGTTATTTGCTTTGCATAATTACATAGGAAGCGGGGGCCGGGCAGGTTGGGGAGCCAGGGGTTAGAGCTGCGGTCAGATCGATGCCTCTTCATCCAAGGACGCGGGCAGATTTGACTGCAGGGAAAGCTGTGAGGAGGGGGGAGAGCACGGAGCCTCTTCCACCTCCGGCTGAGGCTGCAAAGGGCACCGCTGCCCACAAGGACAGGCTGTGGGTCCACTGGCTAAGCGGTGAGGCCTGCTTGGAAGTGTGCTCGCAAGAAGGGCATCAGACTTCCCCCTGCTCCGGGCTTTGTATCTGGGGGTGTGTGCTGGAATGGAGTTCCGGAACCTCTTCCACCAAAGTCTTTTTTTTGTGGTTCAGTCGCACAGTCAAGTCCGACTCTTCGCGACCCCATGGACCAGATCACGCCAGGCCTTCCTGTCTTCCGCCGTCCTCTGAAGTTGGCTCAACTTCATGTTCATTGCATCGATGACACTGTCTAAGCATCTCATCCTTTGCCGTCCCCATCTTCCTTGACCTTCAGTCTTTCCCAGCATCAGGGTCTTCTCCAGGGAGTGCTCCCTTCTCATTGGGTGGCCAAAGTATTTGAGCTTCAGTTTCATTATCTGGCCTTCCAGGGAACAGTCAGGGTTGATTTCTTTTAGGACTGACTGATTTGATCTTCTTGCAGTCCAGGGGACTCTCAAGAGTCTTCTCCAGCACCGTAGTTCAAAAGAATCTATTCTTCGGCGCTCGGCCATCCTTATAGTCCAACTCTCGCAGCCATACATGACTACTGGGAATACCATTGCTTTGACCATGCGGACTTTTGTTGGCAGGGTGATGTCTCTACTTTTTATCATGCTGTTGAGGTTCGCCATCGCTTTCCTCCCAAGGAGCAGGCGTCTTTTAATTCCATGGCTGCTGTCACAGTCTGCGGTGATCTGGGATCCCAGGATCGTGAAGTCTGTCACTACTTCCACGACTTCCCCTTCTATTTGCCAAGGAGTGATGGGGCCGGATGCCATAATCTTAGTTTTTTTGATGTTGAGCTTCAAGCCCACTTTTGCGCTTTCCTCTTTTACCCTGAGCAAGAGGCTCTTGAGGTCCTCTTCACTTTCTGCCATTAGAGTGGTATCGTCTGCATATCTGAGGTTGTTTATCTTTTCCCCAGCAATCTTGATTCCCGCTTGTGATTCATCCAGGCCAGCATTTTGCATGATGTACTCTGCATATATATTAAATAAGCAAGGCGACAATATACATCCTTGTCGTACTCCTTTTCCTATGCTGAACCAATCAGTTGTTCCATATCCAGTTCTAACTGTCGCTTCTTGGCCCTTATACAGGTTTCTCAAGAGACATGTGAGGTGATCTGGTACTCCCATCTCTTTAAGGACCTGCCATAGTTTTTTGTCTTTTAAAAATGTTTAAAAGTTCATGAGTTTTCGGGATAGAGATTGGAAACTTCATTTCCCTCTTGAGACTTCCGGGACCTCTTTTTCAAAAAGAAGGGGAAAAAACCCCTCCCCCTGCCCCACCGCGTTGATCTTCGTTTGTGTCAGGGATTCGTAGTCCTGAGAAAAGCCGGATGTCTTCTGCTCCGATGCCAAAAGGTGCAGGCAAGAACACAGAGTGCTCTAGAGACCCCAGGGGTGCCCCTTGCCTGAAGCCAGTGTGGCGTAGTGATTAAGGGTGTCAGACTAGGATCTGGAAGACCCAGGTTTGAATTCCTGCTAATGCCATGGATGCTTGCTGGGTGACCGTGGCCCCTCACGGGGTTGTGATAGGGATACTATGGAGGAGAGGAGACAGGCAGGGTATAAACAAATTACATAAAATAAATAAAAAATGTGTTTTGAAGAGGATGACTTCCTTTGAAACTTGCACGCACTGTTAAAAACCTGGACAGATGTTCACTTTTTAATACTTGGGTATCTATCTGTCCGAGTACAAAATATCAAGCTATCAGCACATATGACCAGCTTCAGAGGCTATTTTTCTACTAAAGTCTCTTGTACCAGTGCAAAGTTGCTGTCCATGGGGTTTTCTTGGCAAAGATACTGGAGTGGCTAGCCACTTCCTTCTCCTTAAAGAGATGGGAGTACCAGACCACCTCACATGTCTCTTGAGAAACCTGTATAAGGGTCAAGAAGTGACAGCTAGAACCAGACATGGAACAACTGATTGGTTTAGCATCAGAAAAGGAGTACATCAAGGAAGTATATTGTCACTCTGCTTATTTAATTTATATGCAGAGTGTATCATGTGAAATGCCGGCCTGGATGAATCACAAGCCAGAATTAAGATTGTTCCATATCCAGTTCTAACTGGATAGGGAGCGGTGGCGCAGGCAGTAAAACGCCTGCACTAGTAACATCGCTCGGCAGCCACGATGGCTGTTCGAGCACCACCGCGGTCGAGGTGAGCTCTCGACCGGTATCCCAGCTCCCGCCCACCCAGCGGACCGAACGCAGTTAGTGCAAGTAGGTAAATGGGTACCCACCCTTAGTAGGGTGGGGGGCACCCTGCCTAGAACGTGGTGGACAGCGGCGGCGACGGCGGCAGAAGCAAATGATCGGAGGTGGCGTGCAGCGGGACGATGGCGGCGGCAGAAGCGGCAGCGGCGGCGGGTTGCTGTGACCAACAGGAGCGATCCCTGCTGGCCAGAAAAGAAAGGAGACACCTGGGCAGCGGTCGACGAGATGGGCGGGACTGGCGCACGACGATGCTGGAAGCCGGCGTAAAGCGGAGCCGGAAGGACATAGCTAGAGCCGGAAGAAGGCGCGAGTCGTGCGCCCAACAAAGGAGGAACTGCCGACCGAAAAATGAAACCCGCTGGATGGAAAAAGTGGAAAAAGCGCCGAGCCAAGGAGCCAAGACTACCACCACGAGGGTGCTAAGTAGGTAACCCCACCCCATAAACTTTGTGGCCATAGTCAGGGCAATTTGGGTGATTAGCACCATATGTAAGCCGCTCAGAGACCCCCTGAGAAGGGGGTTCGAGCGGGATATAAAGTCGAAGATTAAATAAATAAAATAAAAAATAAATTTCCGGGGGAAACATCAACAACCTCAGATATGCAGACGATACCACTCTAATGGCAGAAAGTGAAGAGGACCTAAAGAGCCTCTTGCTCAGGATAAAAGAGGAGACCGCAAAACTGGGCTTGAAACTCAACATAAAAAACCCCTAAGGTCATGGCATCTGGCCCCATCACTCCTTGGCAAATAGAAGGGGAAGTCATGGAAGCAGTGACAGAAATCATGTTCCTGGGATCCAAGATCACTGTAGTCATGACAGCAGCCATGAAATTAAAAGCCACCTGCTCCTTGGGAGGAAAGCTATGGTAAACCTAGACAGTATAATAAAAAGTAGAGACATCGCCCTGCCAACAAAAGTCCATATGGTCAAAGCGATGGTATTCCCAGTAGTCATGTATAGCTGTGAGAGTTGGACCATAAGGAAGGCTGAGCACCGAAAAATAGATGCTTTCGAATTATAGTCCTAGAGAAGACTCTTGAGAGTCCCTTGGACTGCAAGGAGATCAAATCAGTCAATCCTAAAAGAAATCAACCCTGACTGTTCCCTGGAAGGCCAGATAATGGAACTGAAGCTCAAATACTTTGGCCACCAAATGAGAAGGGAGCACTCACTGGAGAAGAAGGCCCTGATGCTGGGAAAGATTGAAGGTCAAAGAAGACGGGGACGGCAAAGGATGAGATGGTCAGACAGTGTCATCGATGCAACAAACATGAAATTAAGCAAACTCCAGAGCACGACGGAAGACAGGAGGGCCTGGCATGATGTGGTCCCTGGGGTTGCGAAGAGTCGGACTCGACTGTGCGACTGAACAACAACAACAACAACACAAGTGCAAAGTACAAAATATCAAGCTATCCAAGTACAAAATATCAAATTATCAGCATATGTGATTGCCAGCTTCAGAAGCCGTTTTTCTATTAAAGCCGCTTGTGAGCATGTCCTTCTCAGTGTGAAAGCAGAAATGTGTAACGGAAGCATTTGTAATGCCAATGAGCATTCTGGCTGACGTAGGTTTTACATTTGTACACCACAGACTGAAGCTTTAAATTTCATGCGCAAAAAGGTCCAAAGGCTCTGTGGATTAGCAGCAGTCCTTTCCTTTCCCCAAGGAATCCTAGGAAACCTTAGGTCCTTTGGAGGAAGTCATGACAGTAACCCACCCCTAAACCCGGCATTTTTTTTTTGAAATTTTTATTTTCAATTTTCCATAAGAACATAACATAAAATCCAAGTGTATCTTATTCTTCAACATTTTGGGGTTACAGTAAACATTTTCTTCAATCCATTTATTGACCTTTTGCCATTTTTGTTTAAAGTTCTTATCTGTTTTTCCCGCCAAAGACATATTCAGCTTATCCATTTCTATTATTTCGAAAAGTTTCATAATCAACTCTTCCCTGCTCGGTATTCTATCTGTTTCCCAATTCTTTGCAATACTTATTCTTGACATTCCTGAAGGCATGTTATTCACCTACAGATCTAGAAGATATAGAATAGATTCGATATTCAAACTGGAAAACTTCTTAGATAAGGAGGGGGAAGAAATGGGCTGGCAAAGACTAAACCTGGCATTTTTTATGTGTGGATGCAGGGGTCGTTTCGTAGAAAAAGAGCTAGGGGAACTCATTAGCATATGCCACACCCCCTGACATCACCGGAAGTGTCATAAGGCCACACCCCCTGACATCACTGGAAGTGTGTCATAAGGCCACACACCCCGCCCCCAACGGTCCCGGCCGCCACCGCCGGCCTTGCAGCTCCACTGCCGAAGGCAGGCAGGGGTGGGGAGAGGCAGGGAGGAAGCAACTTACCCTCCCTCTTCTCCTGCCTCCTCCTGGCTGAATGAGGGCCGGAAGCAGGGGGCAGGGCTTTGTCATGTGCCCCGCCCCCGTACCTCACCCGGGGGAACTGCGATCCCCCGCGATCCCCCCGAAATGACCTCTGTGTGGATGCACTCTAGGAGAAAGGGGAAGATGATGAGAGGGGGGCAAACTGAGCCGTATAGCATGAACCAGTCTAAATGGGCCGTGGCGTGGCACCCCTGAGACCGAGCAAGAGTGAACCAGCCAGTGGGTGTTTGGGATGACTTTGAACAGAGGTGAACGTTAATCTCGGTGGCCTCTTAATCCTAGTTAGCAAACTCCCAAGCATAATAAGCAAAGAAACGGATTTTGTTGGGGAGGGGGAAGGGAGGGCGAGGGAGCCGTCAAGGAAGAGAGGGAAAGGGTGGAGAAGGCTCTGAGCTGCGGGCTGCATTTGATTTCTATGGTAAGAGCCGCTGTTAACTTAGAGGCCAAGGGGTCACGTCCTCTGCCCAGAAAGCTTTTCTCTGGTAATTCCAGGCATGTCAGAGTTGCTTGCTGGGGACTTTCTGGGAGGATTCGCTGTGCCCCTGCTCAGAGGAACCAGCACTTCATAGTATTCGGAGCATGTATGGAATATCCAGGGGTTGTTTCGTAGAAAAAGAGCTAGGGGAACTCATTAGCATAACTCATTAGCATATGCCACACCCCCTGACATCGCCGGAAGTGTGTCATAAGGCCACACACCCCGCCCCCAATGGTCCCGGCCGCCACCGCCGGCCTTGCAGCTCCACTGCCGAGCCCCATGAGGGCGAGGAAGCCCCGCGAAGGCCCTCCCTGGCCCCAGGCAGGCAGGGGTGGGGGGAGAGATGGGGAGGAAGCAACTTACCCTCCCTCTTCTCCTGCCTCCTCCTGGCTGAATGAGGGCTGGAAGCGGGGCGGCCGGAAGCAGGGGGCGGGGCTTTGTCATGTGCCCCGCCCCCCCATACCTCACCCGGGGGAACTGCGATCCCCCACGATCCCCCCCCCGAAATGACCTCTGGAATATACATAAGAGCAACCCTCATTCCCTCAAACTGGGTGGTTTGTGGGGAATGGGGGGGGGTTAAACAGTCTGGGAAACCCACAGCATCCTGCACATCTCACCCTCCAGAATCTGATGAGCCGGCCAATTTCCCCCCCCCCTTCCCTTTAGTTTAATATAACTCAATTTTCTCGTCACCCCTGCTGTTCTGGCATATTTAGGCCTCATCAGGGTGTGTGGGTGTAATGTATCCAGTCCAGACAAGTCCAGAGACAAACGTCGGGCTTCCCTCCAAGAGACAATGGACTATGCGGATCCTAGCCCGCTCCAACCAGGGGGCTAGGATCCCGGCCAAGAGCCTATGGGACTCTTGGCCACTGTAAATAACCTATAGGGAAGTAGGGGTGTGCTTTGGGTGGCGGTTTCTCGGGGGATATAAGCCGGCCTGCGAGCCGGCCAAAGTCGTCTTGTTCCTGATCGAATAAAGTACGCTTTGCTGAAATCATTCTCCGTTTGCGTACTTTTCAGTGGGCCTATGTGGTTTCTTCCCCTTCTTTTGCTTAATTTAGGCCCCGGTCACACAGAGAATTTGCCGCGTGAAAGGCACAGATGTCGGGTGGATTTTCGGGGCGCGATCACACTGTAACATCTGGGAAGCGCAGCACACCCGTGGCCAACCCATGGCATCCCACCGAAGATGCGGAGTTAAAAAGTACCAAGGAAAGTCCACTAGTATCCGGAAAACGCACAGCACAGGCGGGCGTCCGATCGCGGGAGCACTCTTATCCCGTGGCATCCGGCGCCCATCCACGTCCCATCGCAAACCGGATGTTTTTCGTAAGCGCATCCACACAAACATGAAACTGAAAGCAGTGCTGCTCCACGGAACTGCGGACGCGAACGCGAAACGCTTGTGTGATCGCACCGCACAGCTTCTTTGCCACGCTGCAGCATCGCCGTGTGATTGCCAGCTAACAGCCGAAGCACGAAGACTCGAGGGATCGTGTGATCAGGCTGCTGCATTTTATTTGGCTCCGGGGCAAACAGCCACACCTCCCCCCCAACTCTCGCAGCCGTACATGACTACTGGGAATACCATTGCTTTGACCATGCAGACTTTTGTTGGCAGGGTGATGTCTCTACTTTTTATCATGCTGTTTAGGTTCGCCATCGCTTTCACCGTGTGCGGTGATCTGGGATCCCAGGATCGTGAAGTCTGTCACTACTTCCACGACTTCCCCTTCTATTTGCCAAGGAGTGATGGGGCCGGATGCCATGACTTACCCCTAGCACGTTACAAAGTGTTATTCTGTCCTAGGAACTGAATTTGGACTAGGCAGAGCACCCGAAATGAAGCTACCAGCTCAGAAGCAGGGAGAAAAATCATATGAAATACAAGCATTTTTAAGAGCAGATTTTCGGTGACCTTCTCCTGGGTCTTCTAGGGGAAGCACAAGCTAAAAGCAGTAGCTCAACAAGCTACCTGTTGGAGACTTCTGATGTAAGGCTACCTAATTGGGGGGGGGCAGGTCTCCTGCTATAGTTGGAAACCAATGAAACTCACTGAGTGTGTGACTGCAATAAAAAAGGCCAACGCTATGCTGGGGATTATTAGGAAGGGAATTGAAAACAAATCACCCAGTATCATAATGCCCCTGTATAAATCGATGGTATGTCCTCATTTGTAGAACTGTGTACAGTTCTGGTCACCACACCTTAAAAAGGATATTATAGCATTGGAAAAAGTGCAGAAAAGGGCAACTAGAATGGGTTGGAACACTTTCCCTATGAAGAAAGGGTAAAGCGCTTGGGGCCCTTTAGCTTGGAGAAACGGCGGCTGAGGGGTGACATGATCGAGATTTATAAAATTATGCATGGGATAGAGCAGGTAGAGAAAGAAGTACTTTTCTCCCTTTCTCACAATACAAGAACTCGTGGGCACTCCATGAAACTGGTAAGCAGTCGGGTTAGAACACATAAAAGGAAGTCCTTCTTCACCCAAAGAGTGATTCACACATGGAATTCACTGCCACAGGAGGTGGTGGCGGCTACAAGCATGGACAGCTTCAAGAGGGAATTAGATAAACATATGGAGCAGAAGTCCATCCGTGGCTCTTAGCCACAAGGTATAGATAGGAACTCACAGGCTGGGGCAAGTGATGCTCTGTCTTCTTGGTGCTTGGGGGGAGGGCTTCGAGTGTCCTCCTGGCCCCACTGGTGGACCTCCTGATGGCACCTGGTATTTTTGGCCACTGTGAGACAGAGTGCTGGACTGGATGGGCCATTGGCCTGATCCAACATTGGCTCCTCTTATGTTCTTATGTAACCACCCAGCTGGGCCCCTTGTTCCGCGCCGTCACTAGCAGGCCAGCAGGGGGAGAAATTATGGGGGCTCCTTGGCATTGCGCCAAAACATAATTTCACTTCCCGTGGAAAACCAGATATGATGCCATTAGGCTGGGTGACACTCTAGGATTCACCTAAAATCCTATGGTTAACCCTCCAACTCTATCTGCAGGTAGCTGGCATCAGCTGTCAATCCTACTGCCAAATGAGTTCGTATAAAAGACAATGGGCGTATCTGGACAGGATTATTCTGCATGGACAGTTGTGAATGACTGTGCAACATCAACACAATATCCAACACCGTGGGGATGGATGCAGCCAAGTTCTGAAGCAGACATTGTGTGATACATACAGAATTTCAAGCAACTGCACCGCATCATCTGCTACTATCACTCTGTGGTGACAAACCTCCCCTAGGAATGTGGCAGATTCAAGGTATTTTGTTGCTCCAAGCAAAGTGCACCCAACCCCTCCTGGGCCCAGGCCTCCCTGTTGCCACAAGAACTTGGATTGGATGTGGCCAGTGCTGCCACTGGCAGCTGGCAGCAATTTATGGTCCCACCCAATGCTCCCTCTAAGCTGTGGAGTCTTGTGAGCAGAAATTCTACTTTGTGAGCCACTGGCATGAAAGTTGTGAGCGAGCGATTTGGCTGATGCATAAATTAGTTTGCTCTGGAGCCATCCCTTCCTGAGCCGAGACGAAAACGTGTGAGCCGGAGGCCAAAAAACTGTGAACTAGCTCACACTAACTCAGCTTAGAGGGAACTCTGGTCCCACCATGTGTTGGCGTCCTCCACATTGTGGCACCCAAGCAGTCACCTGGATTCTTTGAATTCTTTGTTGTTAAATTATTATTTTAAAAGCCTAGTAGTAACAGTAGTCAAACGATGTTTGAATAAAACCACTTTACATTATAGATGCCATGAACTTCTATTTCAATGTATCTGAGGAAGTGTGCCAGACTGGACTCTAACTTTGTTCAGTTTATATCATGTCAAAGTGCTTTGACCTTAGATTCTCTTAGAACCAGACATTCTTTTAAAGGAGACAAGTTGGGTACAGAAATCTTATGCACAACCCTACATTACAGGTGACGATCCATTTAGGATGCAGATAGTAAAAATGGGTTTTCAAACAGGAGCACCTAAAATAACCTTTCCCGCCAGGACATTTTGTAACGCAATAAGGTTTACAAATCCTGTTAAGACAATATGAATAAATAAACCTTTTGATTGTATCATATGCAGGGCTTTTTTTGTAGAAAAAGCCCAGCGGGAACTCATTAGCATAACAGGCCACACCCAACCGTGGAAACTCATTAGCATATTAGGCCACACCCCCATACCTTCCCTTGGCTTGCCCAGGCTCCCCGCAGCCACGGGACACCCGGGCAAGCCCCCCCTTGAAGGGAAGGGAAGGCAGTTTAAACTGCCTTCTTTTGGCTTACCCAGACGCCCTGCGGCTGTGGGGAGCCCGGGCAAGCCGGCCCTTGAACAGGCTGAGGAAGGCATGGGGAAGCATTGAAATGCCTCCCCGATCCTTCCAGGGGGGGGCCTGCCCCCCCGCCTCAGAGTCGCCGGGGGGAGGGGTCGCTCTCCAGGCCTTCCCTCTGTAGCCACGCACGCAGAGGTTTTGGCTGTAGTGGGCATGGCCACCTCTGAAGCCAGCCGGAACTCTGTTCCTGTGCGTTCCTGCCCCAATACAGCCCTGATATGTACCGATTCCTGAATGTCATCGTGGTTCTTGTGGCCGTGGGGGGAACTGATACTCCATCTTAATGTGAATCTTGTTTTGTTGTACCCCCCCAAAAAGCAGCATGCTCCAAATGGAGCGTGTAATTTCCTCAAAATAAAACCAAGAGTACTTGGGGACGGTTTCCCCTTGGTTTTGCTCTGGATTAATAGCATTCTCCAGCTTCAGGGCACCTCTCCGCTTTAAGACCCAACTTACAACTCCTCTTCTCGCCACGCAACGTGTTGTGTAACTGTTACTCTCAGCGTATCTTGACAAGGGAGGATATTTTGGTCCTGCTGCTGCTCTTTGAAACTGGTGTTTAGTTAAGCGGCTGTGCTGCTCTTTCCGTTTCTTCCTGAGTTCTCCCGCAGTTGTTTAAACTTAAACACAGCTGGAGTTGAAAGCAAAAGCTGCCTCCCACTTGCGGCTGGCCCCCTTCCCTCTTGCTCTCTGCCAGGCACTCAGCTTGGAGGTTTGGCCCACCTGGAAACTGCCGCTTCCTTTTGCCACGGTCAGTGCCCCCCCTGTGCACACCTGAGCAGGAGTTCTGTTGAGGATTTTATCTCCGTTGGATTGATTTCTGCTTTTGGCAGAGGAACTGTCGCTTCCCCGGACACGGCATGGGGGAACCGGCACTGCTAATATTAGCCGGCCAAGTCAGCCTGCTGATGGGTTATGAGAAATTAGAAATTCAGACTTCGTAATTTGAATGTAAGGTCCGCTGATCGCTGACAGCTAATAGCTCCTGAGAAATTAATGAGGCAGGGAAAGAAGAGCCTAGTTGTTCGATAATTTAATCTTTCCCTCTTGCAGCGGAGCCCCCGACGAGCCTCCCTCTCATCGAAGCTGAAAGCCTTTCTCAAACCACCAAGCGAGACCACGCCCATTCACGCCTGCAATCCGGACCACCACCACCCCACCCCCTGCCGTGTGCCAAAGCAAAATAGGCATCGACAGGCTCTGAGGGAGGAAATAACTGCGGCCAGCGTTCCCTCTAAGCTGAGTTAGTGCAAGCTAGCTCACAGTTTTTTAGCCTCTGGCTCACACATTTTTGTCTCAGCTCAGGGAGGAGGGCTCCAGAGCAAACTAATTTATGCAGCAGCCAAATTGCTGGCTCACAACTTTAATGCCAGTAGCTTACAAAGGAGAATTTTTTGCTCACAAGCAGAGGTCATTTTGGGGGGGATCGCGGGGGATCGCAGTTCCCCCGGGTGAGGTACGGGGGGCGGGGCACATGACAAAGCCCCGCCCCCTGCTACCGGCCGCCCCGCTTCCTCCCTGCCTCTCCCCACCCCTGCCTGCCTGGGGCCAGGGAGGGCCTTCGCGGGGCTTCCTTGCACTCCCGCCGGCCTTGCAGGTCCACCGCCGGGCCCCTCATGGGGCTCGGAAGTGGAGCTACAAGGCCGCCGCTGGCAGCCAGGACCGTTGGGGGTGGTGTGTGTGGCCTTATGACACACTTCCGGTGATGTCAGGGGGTGTGGCATATGCTAATGAGTTATGCTAGCTCTTTTTCTATGAAACGACCCCTGCTCACAAGACTCCACAGCTTAGAGGGAACATTGACTGCGGCTAAGGCTAACCAGCAAGGAAAGAGAAGAGGAATGGCCCAGGGATGGCTGACCACAAAAAGTCTGCTATTTGGACAGGGCTGGGGGAATCCAGAGTGGGTCCCAGTTAGGGCTGCTAACCTCCAGGTGGGGCCTGAAGATCCCCTGGAATTCCAGCTCATCTCCAGACTACAGAGATCAGTTCCCCTGGAGAAAACGGATGCTTTGGAGGGTGGACTCCATGGCCTTGTACCCCACGGAGGCCCCTGTCCTCCTCAGACTCTCATCCCCAAATCTCCAGGAGTTCCCCAACCTGGAGCTATCAACTGTACCCACCATTCCGTGCCAGCGACCTGGGGGGGGGGAACCTGGCAACCCTATGAATTGGCCCCAAAGCAGAAATATCAACTGGCCATTGATGATTGTCTGCTAACTCGAGATGGCACAAGATGAGATTTAGTGGTAATTAATCTTGACACACCATGTTTCTGAAATGTTGGGGCTGGCGAATACAGTTCTCACAAGTCTGATGCTGGAGTTCTGGCCTCTAAGGGGGGGCGGGTCCTGCCTTGGGCCTCATCGGGAAGCCCTCTTTTTAATTTTAAGCCGATGGACACAGGCCCAATGACTCTACCGGTCAGGGAGAGGCAGTCTGCACATGCTCAGAGGTTTTATATTTGTTACCATCAGGGGTCATTTCCTGCGGGGAGCGCACAGGAGCGAAGCTCCGGCAGTAAGGAGCCCAGGGGGCAGGCACATACAACAAGCCCCGCCCCCTGCTCCCAGCAGCCCTCAGTTGGGTCACGAGGAGCAAGAAGCAGCCAGGTAAGTTGCAGAGCCCGGGCCACCATCAGGTACAAGCTCTCCCTCCTCTGTGAGGGCAGATCTGCGTGTTATCCCCCATAGCTAGCAACCCAAAACAGTCCGGTGGAGCCTGAGCGGTGGGTGTTGCCTTCTGACACACTTCCGGTGATGTCAGGGGGTGTGGCATATGCAAATAAGTTATGCTAATAAGTTATGCTAATGAGCTCCTGCACCTCTTTTTTCTACGAAATGACCCCCGGTTACCATGAAGAAGGGGCAGGAATGTTATATGGGCATATTTAGAGGAGAAGAGTCAAGGTGCAAAATCAAGACCAGTGTTGTTGTGTTGTTGTTTTTAAATAACCATTATAGAGGTGACTCCAGGAAACAAGCTAAGCTGTCCACTCTGTTTAGGACTGTGGATAGGTAAAAGGTAACGTTCCCTTGCTCGAAAGCCAGTCGAATCCGACTCTAGAGTTGTGGTGCTCATCTCCGTTTCAAAGCCGAAGAGCCAGCGCTGTCCGAAGACGTTTCCATGGTCATGTGGCTGGCACGACTAAACACCAAAGCGCACGGAACGCTGTGACCTTCCCACCAAAGTATTTATCTACTTGCAATTTCTTGCTTTCGAACTGCTAGGTTGGCAGGAGCTGGAACTAGAGATGGGAGCTCACTCCGTCATGCGGCACCCGGGTCTTGAACTGCTGAACTACCGACCTTCCACAGCCTGCAGTGGATACCCAGCTTTAAAGTAAACCAAGGGCTTTTCTGCAAACTCAGCTTGCTAGCACTCAATCCACAAGCACTGGAAATCAGTTTGGGCAGGGTTCTTCTGCAAATCCGCCCTCCCTCTACATTTTCACAGCTGCAGAGTCATTTTATTTCCTTCCACACATGGAAGGATTTTCCAGGGAGAGTGCTGCCATCCTTGGTGGCATCGTTCGTCGTGTAACTGCTCCCTCCCTTTTTATTTTTTGGACATGATCACATCCATATATCGATATCATGGCTGCATATTTAGAAAGGCACTAAAATATCGATAGGGTGATGTACTGCTGTAGTGACAACTACAGTATATATTGATATACTGATCATTTAGTGCCTTTAAAGAAACAAAAATGAAACCCCTCCTCTTCGGGATGGGGGAGTGAGAGGGCGCGGTGTGATGACGATGATAATCGAAAACCAAAAAGAACTGTGACGGTGTGACGCTAAGAAATTCCTTTAAGAATCAAAGTTATACAAATTATACAAAATTATAGAAAAAGTGAACAATATAGTAGAAAACATACAGAATAATAGGAAATGGTGGTCTCTGGAATGCGATGGTTGATCTTCTTCTGAACTAAGATGTGAGACCTTATCAAATATAACAACATGAACTTTGTAAAACTTATGACTATATGGATAATTCCAATACAAATGTTAATAAAATTAGTATGAAACCTTACATATACTGTCTCTCAACAATTCATTTCCTCTGGTGACGTATCAAAGATTCATAGATGTCAATGACGATTTTCTATAAAATGGAGAAAGAAATAAGTATATAATGCCTACACGAGTTTCACCTGGTAAGGCGCTACAATACCAATAGCCCACAGAAGGCTCTGGCCTCTAATGCTCCAGGGGTCTGAGCTAATTGCTGATCCTAGCTACCAAGAGAAACTACGGTGTATGCAGGTTGGGTCCGGGTCCCCCAGCCCGTCTCCTCCTGCATAATGGTCAGAGGTGACCTGCAGGTGCTCCCTAGTTTGGACAGCGGCTGCCTTGCATGTGGAGATGTGCCTAGTCCATACCATTTTCCTGACCTGACATAATCTGGGGTGGGTAGTAGGCTTCTGGGCCAAAAAGAAACCCCAAAAGTGCAAGCTTGGGACTATTGCAGGTTAAGAAAATGGCCAGCCGTATGGTAGCCAACCTCCAGGTGGGGCCTGGAAATCCCCCCCCCAAAAAAATTACACCTACAGGAAACAGGTGCTTTGGAGTGTGGAATCTACTACATGGTAACCCACAGAGTTCCCTCCTCTATCCAAGCCTCATCCTCCCCAGGCTCTGCACTCATATCTCCAGGAATTCCCCAGCATGGAGCTGGTAACGCTGATCTCCACATACATAGCAGTCATTATCAAAATCGGGCACCGTGTATCTAGGAACTGAGGAGAACCTGTATGTTTTATTTATTTATTTTGTTTATACTTCAGATTTATAAATGGCCCAGTCCCTGTATACACAGGGCTCTGGGCGATGCACACTGTTAAAAATCAATAAAATAACAATCCGTTAACCATTTCAAATGGCCGCTGTGATTTTCTTCATAAGCCCACTTTGGACTGCTTTGCTGCCTTGCAGGCTGGGCGGGGCCTGAAGCAAAGCGATGGAGAGAAAGAGGAGGGGGCCGGCAGCCACGATGGAGACCATTGTTGTCCTCAACCAAAGGCCTGGTGGAGCATCTCTGCCTTACATGCCCCACGGAATGGCATTAATTCCCACAGGGTCCCGGTGGTATTTGGCAGAGAAAAAGCCCTGGCTCTGAAGAAGAAGACGAGATTGGATTTATACCCCGCCCTTCACTACCCAAAGGAGTCTTGGAGCTGCTTACACACTCCTTCCCCTTCCCCTCCCCACAACGGACACCCTGTGAGGTAGGTGGGGCTGAGAGAGCTCACTCGAGAACTGCTCCTGAGAGAACAGCTCTGACAGAACTATGGCTTGCCCAAGGTCATCCAGCAGCTGCAAGTGGAGGAGTGGGGAACCAAACCCAGTTCTCCCAGATTAGAGTCTGCGCCCTTAAGCACTACACCAAACTGGCACTTAACCACTACACCAAACTGGACAGCCGGATATCTTTGGGGCCAGGGATCACCATTAGTTTGCTCTCTGCAGAGCATAATGCTCTCCTGGGGACATACCAGGGGAAGCGGTCCCGAAGACTATGTGACTATTATACTTAGGACACAGCATGAGGCTGCTCTCTCTCTCTCATCTACCCCTGCCCTCTGGGAGCCCTTCTTCTTGCAAGTACTCAGCATTCTTAGCCCTGCTAGACCAGTAGAGAGGGAGGGGGCAGGGAGGAAGGAACGATCCTGTGCAAGTAAGTGAGTTGGTCTGACTACTAGAGTGTCACATGCAGGGGTCGTTTCCTGCTGGAACGCACCGGAACGGCGCTCCGGCAGTAAGGAGCCCAGGGGTGCCCTCCACAGCTGCCTTTCCTGGCCCACCCGCCCAGGCGGACGGGCCAGGGAACGCCTGCAGAGACACACACACCCCACCGCCTGGGGGGATTTAAATGCCTTTCTTTCCCTTCCCCATCTGTGGCACCTGCGGGGCACCTGGAGAAGATCGGGGAGGGAACCCAGGCAAGCTTGCGTGCCTGCCCTTTGTCAGGGGGTGTGGCATATGCAAATCAGTTATGCAAATGAGCCCCTGCACCTCTTTTTTCTATGAAATGACCCCTGGTCACATGAGTGATGTGACATCACTTCCAAGTATTGCCTGGAAGTGATGTCACGCCAGCATGATGCTGCTTTTTAAAGACATGTCTCCTCCGGCTGGCCCTTGACAGGCTGAAAGACAACAGAGAGGGAGGTGGGGAGGTCTCTGTAGGCTTGTCAACCTCCAGGTGGGGCCTGGAAACCTCCCGGAATTATAACTGATCTCCAGAATACTTAAATTTATTTATTTTATTTATTTATCCTTAGATTTATATCCCGCCCTACCCTGAAGGCTCAGGGCGGCTGACAAAGGCACAGTGTGCCAAGATTATAACAATAAAAATGCAAGTATAAAACAGTAAAATACAATAACAAATTTACAATACACATTTAAGCAAAGATTTATTTAAATAAAAAATTTAAATAAATCACTTATTATTTATTTCTCACTTATTATTTAATATTTATTGATTGCTTTAAAGCATCTATTCTGTTCTTTATTTAAAGCATTTTAGACCCAGCCAAAGCCAGGGTGGGGTAGCCGTTCAATGAAGACTAAGGAGTTTGTCCTGGCAAATCAGTTCTCACAGTTCCAGGGCTACATTTCTTCAGCAGACCATTATGTCTTCGTCCCCCACAAATATTGTGTTGTGGGTCCAGCACAAGACTAGGCACTTAAACAAGAATGTATTGATGCAAGAACTACCTACGAAACCCAGACAAACCCCAAGAACGTCTGAAGAAAGCACGCCTGCAGGCCCATGCTGAGGGAGTTCCTCCCGATCCTTGTAGCAAGCTGGCTGAGGTGGAAAGCGGACTGTCCCTGGTGATTCACAGTGTCTTGCCATTTTTGCAGGGCTGCCACAACGTGGGACTGCTGAAATTCCACAAGCCGCAACGAGCACAACAGGTAGAGTCAGAAGGGTTTGATCAGATAACCTTTTGCGCATTTCTGTTGCTCTCTCTCTTTGCTGCCTGTCTTCTGGCAAGGTGCCTTGCCTTTAGCAGCTGCCTGACAGACAGAAATTCTACAGGTAGTGTTTTGCCAGCAAAGAAATTAAATTATTGGGAAAGCTGTACCTGACACATTACAGCCTGTCCCCTGGTGTCGAAAGGCATGACAGCTTCACCTACCGGAAGACGCTGTCACAGCCCAGTTTAGCAACCCCAATTTGCTGTCTGCACAAGGAAAGGGAGGTAGGCGCTTTATTTGTCCATCTGTCTTTGAACAATCAGTGCCAATCCATAACTCCGCTGCCTTTTGGGATTGCTGAATCCTTAGCAATCACGCATTTCGTGCAGAAAAGGTTTGCATTCCAAAACGGGCCTCTTTGCTTCTCCTGGGGCGTGGGGGCTCGGCAGGAAAAGGTGGAAACAGGCACGGATTAGACATTTCTAACATAAATAAAGAGAGAAAAAACAAATTTGTTCTTTGAGACAAATTGACGCCAGCGGAGAAAGGGTAGTGACTGGACTGGACACAGCCTGTCAGGAATGACAGATTGGCTTGGGTGTCAGGCAGAGATTGATTCTGAGATTCCAGATAATCAGGGGGAGATGATCAATTATCCAACTGGAGGCAGGACGAATATCACATAGAAACTTTGCTCTGTGTAAAAGTAAAGGTAAAGGTTCCCTTGCTTGAAAGCCAGTTGAGTCTGACTCTAGGGTTGCGGTGCTCATCTCCGTTTCAAAGCCCAAGAGCCAGCGCTGTCCGAAGACGTTTCCGTGGTCATGTGGCCGGCATGACTCAACAACAAGGCGCACGGAACGCTGTTACCTTTCCACCGAAGTGGTACCTATTTATCTACTTGCGATGTCTTGCTTTCGGACTGCTCGGTTGGCAGGAGCTGGAACTAGAGACAGGAGCTCACTCCATCATGTGGCACCCGGGTCTCGAACTGCTGAACTACCGACCTTCCACAGCCTGCAGTTCAGCATCTTAACTACTTGAGCCTCCACAGCTGCAAAAAAGGGGGGGGAGGTCATCAGCTCAGAATGAAATTGACATGAGATGTAAAGAGAGAGAGAGAGAGAGAGAGAGAGAGAGAGAGAGACCAGGATGGGAAGCCTAAAGCTTTGGAAACACTTCTTCCTTTCATGCTTTAGTGAGCAAAGTTTGGGAAGGGGGAACCATTTTGGCA
This sequence comes from Gekko japonicus, assembly GCF_001447785.1. Classification (NCBI taxonomy): domain Eukaryota; kingdom Metazoa; phylum Chordata; class Lepidosauria; order Squamata; family Gekkonidae; genus Gekko; species Gekko japonicus. Next base: position 214,863 of record NW_015165884.1, read on the forward strand.
GTCTCTGGAAGCCTAACATTAAAATGGCGGCTGAGTCACATGGACCCTCTGCAAACTGCCGAACGTAAGGATCACTTGGAGTCGATCCGTTTAAATAAATCAGATTTCTTGACAGACTGGTAGATAACACATACACGCCAATGTCTGTGCAGTTTGCAGTTCAGACTTTTGATGTTCCAATCCCAAATTGATTTGTACGTTAAGGCTTCTTTATTTGGGAGCAACTCTCACTGAACTGGGGTGGGGGTTAAGGGACTTCCTGTAAAAATGTACGGGATTAGGTTGTCTGTACCATAAGCTTTCATTTGAACTGAAACAGAAATCTCAGGTCTGAGGTCTCCAGTTTAATACTTTGAGGTGCTTCTCATATTCTAGTAAAGAGTAATTGGGATCGATCCCTGAGTGTTCTGACAGAGGCGCACACACCTACTCCACTGCCTGCTGCTTCCCTTCCCTCCCTCAGCAGGGCAAAACTCCACAGCCCGGGAGCCTGGGCTCCAGTTGCCAAACCTCTGGGGAGCACCTTGGACACTAGTCTCCCTTGAACACTGCTCCCCGGCACCAGCTGTCAGCCCTGTTCAAGCAGGTCAGGTCGGCTTCTTCCTCTTGCACTTCCTCCCGGAGCCTTCCTGACGGCTGCACCACTTTTACGCTCTCTTCCCCCGATGCGGGCAGCCTCGCTCGTTCTCACTCCCTTGGGGGGGTCATCGTCTCCTTGGACTGGCTGCGGGGCTCTCCAGGGCATGGGCTGGCCGGCAGTGGAGCGCCCTTAAACTGAGGAGCTGCTCTGGGGAGCTGCAGGATGAGCCCCACTCTGCAGAGGAGCAAAGACGCACCAGGGAAAGTGGGTGCCGGCAGCCCCCCCCCTCCCCTGCTCAGGGATGCTGCAAAAACTAGGAAAGGAAGGAGAAAATCCAGCCCCCCGCATGGCAGACTGACACCTTTGGGAGCTGTGTGAGAATCGAGGGAGCTGAGACAGGGTTCTACATTGGCATGAACAAGAAAGGAAAGCTGACTGGGAAGAACAATGGCAAAGGCAAGGACTGTGCAGTCCTGTGCAAAGCATGGTGGAGTTGCAGCCAACTTTGCACAGGTGTGCACGCGCACACAGAGAGACATGCACACAAACATATGTTGCCAATGATCACAGCTTGCTATACCAGTGTCAGTGGGTTTTAACTGTGCATTCTGTACACTCAACATGCCCCCCTCCCATATTATGAGATTGTGCGACTCTTTCAAAAAAATTTCCCATTTTTCACACTGGCTGATAACACAGCAGAGAATCCCCTAGTGCTCGGAGGTATGGAAAACGGGGCTTTGCAGCTGCTTGTCAGTTTCAGAAACAGTCTGGTCAGTTTCAAGAGTGGATTTCCCCCCTTTGCCTGTGTCCCTTTTGGTTCCCTTCCAACCAATGAACTAATACTACAATCCATGCATAAAACCTGAACCACAAGGATTTCAAATGGAAGGTGCTTGCTGGACACTACTGCACAACTGTGATAGGACAATTGCGTAAATTAAAAAAAAAAAACACTTTGGACGCCACCCCCCACACATCACAAGTGACGTTTCCCATCCCAGTTAAGAAAAACTGTGGGGGTTGGTTGCAGATGCAGAACAAATACACAGAAATAAATTGAGGGGGGGAAATGGTGCATACAGGAGGCACACAAATCCAAAGTCAAGCCTAGATTCTCTGGAGTAAGCTGTCAGTGCATAATGGCCCTTGGTAGGCCCATCAGTCCTGCAGGCTGCTAGCAGGGAGACTGAGAAGAGAAGCACTGAGTCCCCCTCCTCTCCTGTTTGCTCTGAGCCCTCCCGGGATCGCCTCTTAAAGAAGTAGGACACAACCAGGGGTCTTTTGGGGCTGGAGCACGGCAGAGCACCGCTCCGGCAGCCCATGAGCTGACATAAATGGCGGTGGCAGCAAGCCCTGCCCCCAGCTCCCCATGCTGCGGCCCGTCGTTGGCCTCCCAGGGGCCGCTCTGGAGCACCGCGGCCCCGGGGAGGCCCGAGGAGGCCCGTTGGCGACCTTCTGGGGCCCGCGCTGGAGCACTGCGGCCCCAGGGAGGCCCAAGGAGGCCCGTCGCTGACCTCCCGGGGCCTGCGCTGAAGCGCTGCGGCCCCGGGGAGGCCCAAAGAGGCCCATCGTCAGCCTCCTGGGGCCCACGCTGGAGCGCTGCGGCCCCAGGGGGGCGCGAGGAGGCCCGTCGTCAGCCTCTCGGGGCCCGCACTGGAGCGCTGCGGCCCCAGGGAGGAACAAGGAGGCCCATCGCTGACCTCCCGGGGCCCACCGCCAGCCTTCCTGGGCCCGCGCTGCAGTGCTGCAGCCCCGGGGAGGCCCGAGGAGGCCTGTTATCGGCCTCCCGGGGCCTGCGCTGGAGCGCTGCGGCCCCAGGGAGGCCCAAGAAGGCCCATTGTCAGCTTCTCGGGGCCCACGCTGGAGCGCTACGGTAAGTGTGGGATCTGTGGGGGTGGTGGGGGCTTGATGGGGTGGGGTGGGAGAGCCTTCCTCCCCCCATCTCTTTGCCCTCTTTCCTTTCCTCCTTTCCTTCTCTCCTTTCCTTTTCTTTCTCTCTCTCTTTCCTTTTCTTCCTTCCTTCCTTTCTCTCTTTTCCTCCTTCTTTCCTTCTCTCTCTC
>NW_015165884.1:217574-224648 GCF_001447785.1 Gekko japonicus
TCCCTTTTTTCCTGCTCTCCTTTTCCTATTTCCCTCCTTCTTCCCTTCTCTCTCCTTCTTTCTTTCCCTTCTTCTATCCTTCTGTCTTTTTATCCCATCTTTCCTCCTCTTTCTTTCCCTCTTTCCTTCCTTCTTTTCTTCTCTCTACTCTCTCTCTCCTTCCCTCTTTCCACCTTCTGCAGCCCAACTCTAGTGGGAAGGGGTTTAAACTTTAAACCCCTTCTCTCTTTGCTTCCCCCCTCCCGCAGGCCAGCTGGGGAAGGGAAGGGGAGGCTTTTGAAGATGCCTCCCCCCCTTGCTTCCCCTTCTGACTTCACTTCCGGTGATGCCAGGGGGTGTGGTATACGTTATTGAGCTATTATGCTAATAGCCTAGTAGCTCATTAGCATACCTTATGCTAATGAGCTCCTGCAGCTCTTTTTCTGTGAAAAGACCCCTGGATACAACAGACTCTGTGGCATGATATGCTGCTGAGGTCCCCTACCAGGCTCCACTTTCCAAATCTTCAGGGCTTTCCCATCCCACAGTTGACAACCCTACAGAGAACCACATTATTTATTTGCCTGGACTCGCCTGCCCTTTGCTTCTGGGGGTCTCAGTCCTGTCAATCTTGCCATTTCCCCCCCTGGAAAGGACTCCTGCACCTTCTTTCACAGTCACCGGGTACACAGTAACTCAGGGGTCCCCAACCTTTTTGGGCCTGCAGGCACATTTGGAACTCTGATACAACATGGCGAGCACAGCAACAAAATGGCTGCCACAAAATAGCTGCTGTGGGAGGTGGAGCCGGCCAAAAAACGAGTGCTGCAGCTGACCTTCAGTCACACAGTGAAGATCCTTGTGTGGTGGTGGCAGCAACTGTCAAAGCAACCTGAGAAATCAGCAGTGGCCAACCTGAGAAATCAGCAGGGGCTGAACATAGCCTAACTCAAACAGGACACAGTATTTTGTTCCAAAACACTGAAAGGCTGGACAACACATCCAATTACCATGTCAGATTACACAGGGAAGCCATTTAAATTCATAATCATAAACACAATTTCAACAGGAAAGAAGAGAGTTTAAAAATACATTGGGCATGGTTTCCTTTCCTGAAAAACACAAAAGGCTCTACATCTGACAATAGCACTACAGATAAGATTAGAATTTCAACAGGCAATCCACATACAAAAGAACCTCCTCAGGAAACAATCCATATACAAAAGAACCTCCTCAGGAAAGCTCCTCCATTAGCATGTTCATGGGGAACAAGATAATGACTCAGCCCTACCCTACCTTCTGGAGTAGATATAAATTACCTGCCTACCATTTTTCTTCTCACCTTGACACAGAGAGTCCTCCATCTTTCTGTGTCATACCTCTGAGGATGCCAGCCACAGCTACTGGCGAAACATCAGGTTCTACAGTGCCAAGACCACGGCCACACAACCCGGGAAAATCTACAGCAATTAATGTCAAAGCAATGTTTTTTTTAAAAAAAAAATCTGCACAGCCAATCAAATCTCCAAGTCAATCTGACGTCCTACCTGGCCCCGCCCACTTCCTAAAAACACTTGGTGGGGGCACCAGGAAAGGTGTCGGTGGGTGTGATGGTGCCCATGAGCACCACGTTGCGGACCCCTGCCCAACAGGTAAAGCCCAGTCTTTTGCAACCCAGGCTGAGACTTCTGCCTGCCAAGAGATTGTCTGGGGCTCCAGAGCAGAGTCACAGACCAATTAAAGTACACGGGTGGGACGGAAGCTGGAACGCTCCCTTTTGGGAAGAGTGCTGTTCTGGGAAACAGCAGGTTCAGTCCTTCCCTGTCTCAATCAAAGCCCCTGGATGAGGTCACACTTTGGGATTTTGTCCTCAGAGTTCTGCATTCTGTTGAAAGTGCAGTCGCGTTCCCCAATGTCCCTTAAAATGTCACTTGGGGGGGGGGATGCTCTGCTTTATTGTGTGTTCCCCCCCTTTCCTGACTGCAGTGTGGGAGGATATGTGTGCGAGCACACACACACACACACACACCTTCCTTGATCGGCACCATCTGCGAACTCCAACCGATCAATACACATTTTCCAGCCCATCACCAGGCACTTGTGTGAGCTGCATTAGGTTACAGAAGCTTACCTGGGAAGGCAGCAATACTTAGCAGGACTCAGGCTCAACCCTTTTCCCCACAAGCCCCAGGATCTGTTATGTCAGCAGGGGAGGCACATGCTGTAACAGGAGAGGTAGCTGTAAGAGCTGGGATTCTGGGTGGGGAGCAGGGCTGGCCCTAGCTTATTTTGCACCCTAGGCGGGGATCCCTTCTGGTGCCCCCTCCCCGTGCGCCCACCAATTTTCAAAAATAAATGTATTTTAGGAAGAATGAAAAACACAAATAATCAAGAAACTCCCAGGCTACGGGCCGGGTGCAGTTTGGCGCCCCTAAGGGCCAGCCTGCTCTAGGCGATCGCCTAGTTCACCTAGTGAGTGAGCCGGCCCTGGCAGGGAGGAGAACCGCTGGGGGAAGCAAGGAAGAGACTCCTTGCTGCTTTGGAAGTCGTGTCCTTCCAGTCCCTTTCATTTGCATGTGGATGACGGATGGGTCAGATTCCACCTCAGTGGTGTGGTGCAGTTGAACAGGGTTTGACCCCCTCTCCCCTTGCCATTTCACTGGTCAACAGGCCTGTAGCTACAGTGAGGCCTCCTGGGATCCGACCCCCCCTCACTTCCTCCCAAGGCCCCACAACTTTTGGGAAGAAACAGGGGAAGGCTGCGCATGCCTGCACTCCACGCTGCAAATTCGTGGCTTGGAATGCAGGCACGTGGCCCCCGCTTTCCCCAAAAAGCATTTAGGTAAAGGTTTCCCTTTGCTCGAAAGCCAGTTGAATCCGACTCTAGGGTTGCGGTGCTCATCTCCGTTTCCAAGCTGAAGAGCCAGCGCTGTCCAAAGACATTTCCATGGTCATGTGGCCGGCATGACTAAACACCGAGGTGCACGGAACGCTGTTACCTTCCCACCGAAGTGGGCCCTATTTATCTACTTGCAATTTCTTGCTTTTGAACTGCTAGGTTGGCAGGAGCTGGAACCAGAGACGGGAGCTCACTCCGTCATGCGGCACTCGGGTCTCGAACTGCCAAACTACCGACCTTCCGGCCTGCAGCTCAGCGTCTTAACCTCTGAGCCACCTCAGCTCCTAAAGCATTTAAAGGATCCCCTTAAATGCTTTGAGGGGGAAGTGGGGGGAGGCCATGAATGTCAGTGCCCCCCAACTTTTTAAAAGCCCCCCCTATTTAAAAACTCCTGGCTACAGGCCTGTTGGTCAAACCCACAGTCATTAGCCTTGGGAAGAACCAGATAAATGCCTACGAAAAAGAAGAGTAGGCTTTTATACCCTGATTTTCTCTACCTTAAGGAGTCTTGAAGTGGCTTACAATCACTTTCCCTTCCTCTCCCCACAACAGGCACTTGTGAGGTAGGTGGGGTGAGAGAGTTCTTCTGAGAAAACTGTGATTGGCCCAAGGTCACCCAGTTGGCCTCATGGGAAGGAGGACCGGGGAATCAAACCTGGTTCTCCATATTAGAGTCCGCTGCTCTTAGCCACTATACCACGCTGTCTCTCTTATGACTATGAGTGACCTCCTCCCATTGAATGACTTAAGAACTGGAAGCCAAACACCAATTTTTTTGGGGGGGAGTCCCACATGTGACACAGGCCAGTAGATGAGAATCCGGGATTAGATATTTTAATAACAACTTTCCAAGTATCCAAAATGCTTCGCAAACTTTATCTCAGGTGAGTCTTACAGGAACCTTGCTTAAGTGGGTCTGTATAATTATGGGTCTGTAGCTAAGCTGCGGTGGCTCAAGTGGTTAAGACACTGAACTGCAGGCTGTGGGAGGTCGGTAGTTCAGCAGTTCGAGACCCAAGTTGCCGCATGACGGAGTGAGCTCCCGTCTCTGGTTCCAGCTCCTGCCAACCTAGCAGTTCGAAAGCAAGAAATTGCAAGTAGATAAATAGGGACCACTTCAGTGGGAAGGTAACAGCGTTCTGTGCGCCTTGGTGTTTAGTCATGCCGGCCACGTGACCGCGGAAACGTCTTCGGACAGCGCTGGCTCTTCGGCTTTGAAACGGAGATGAGCACCGCAACCCTAGAGTCGGACTTGACTGGCTTTCGAGCAAGGGAATCTTTACTAGCTAAGCAACAGACGTTTAAGCCCATTTTAGGACGTTTTGGCTGGATGAGGTGGGATTGGAACCACAGAATTCCTGGTTTACAGCCACTGCACAAACAGTGTAGAATATCACACCCAGTTCCAGTGGCACCTTTAAGACCAACAAAGGTTTATTCAAATTACGCGTTGTCACATTAGAATGGCAGGCAAGGTTCAAACTTATAGCCAGAGAATGAACAGCAAATTAACATGCAACATGATGATGATGATGATGATGATGATGATGATGAAGATATGCGAAATGACACTAAATAACAAGTTAAGGTTATAGGGCCAACAGTTGTAAAGCAATAAATATGTCCAACGAGCAGAAAAATGTCTAAAGGTGTCTTTCCTAAATGTGGGAAGTGACTAGGATTCTTCATTTTCTCCTGTCAGGGGTGGAGTGCACTTAACACTACCTCCCCCTCCAAAAAATGCTTTTATGTCAGCAGACATCCTAATATCCTTTGCATACATTCAGTATTCTAAGGCCCTGGTCACACGGAGAATTTGCCGCGCTAAAGGCACGAATGTCAGGCGGATTTTTGGGGCGCGATCACACCGCAACATCTGGGAAGCGTAGCGCACCCGTGGCCAACCCGTGGTGTCCCGCTGAAGATGCCCAGTAAAAATGTACCGCGGAAAATGCACTAGTATCTGGAAAAAGCGGGGCGGGGGCGGGCGTCCGATCGCAGGAGCGCTAGTATCCCATGGCATCCGGTGCCCATCCATGTCCAGTCGCAAACCGGATGTTTTTCGTAAGCGCATGCACACAAACACGTAACTGAAAGCACTGCTGCTCCGCGGAACTGCACATGCACACAAACGCGAAACGCTTGCCACCCCGCTTCTTTGCCACGCTGCAGCATCGCCGTGTGATCGCCAGCTAACAGCCTAAGCATGGAGACTCAGGGGACAGTCTGATCGGGCTACCGCACTTTATTTTGCTCCAGGGCGAACAGGGGCCCCCCTCCCGTGTTATCTGGCCCATGTGACTGGGGCCTAATAAACTATTCCGAAAAAGAAATACACTAAAATACATTAAAACACATTAAAATACAGAGGATTTATAGTCCTTCTTGCTGAGAATACATATGTGAGAACTGAATGAGTTAGCATAGGTGTAATGAGATAAAAAAACTCAATATCCCTGTCGAGTCCTGTGGAGGTTTTTGTTCCAAGTGTTGTAATAACTTGTAATTCAGCCATTTCCCTTTCCATTCTTTTCCTGTAGTTCCTTTGTAATAAAACAGCTACTTTGAAGTCACCCATTGAATGTCCCGGAAGGTCGACCTGTTCTTCCAGTTAGCTCACCAACAGAGTGCTGCTGGAGAAAGTTTCCTGGAAAGAACACCACAAATGACTGAGGAAACGGGTTCGATCCAGCCAGCTTTCTTGTTGGAGTTACAAGTTATTTACATTTCAGTCATTTTGGGGTTCACTGATACTGTTTGTTGTTGTTGTTCAGTCGCACAGTCGAGTCCGACTCTCCACGACCCCATGAACCAGATCACGCCAGGCCTTCCTGTCTTCCGCCGTCCTCTGAAGTTTGCTCGACTTCATGTTCGTTGCATCGATGACACTGTCTAACCATCTCATCCTTTGCCATCCCCATCTTCTTTGACCTTCAATCTTTCCCAGCATCAGGGTCTTCTCCAGGGAGTGCCCCCTTCTCATTCGGTGGCCAAAGTATTTGAGCTTCAGTTTCATTATCTGGCCTTCCAGGGAACAGTCAGGGTTGATTTCTTTTAGGATTGACCGATTTGATCTGGTACTTTGATTTGATACTGTTAGTTGTTAGCAAACAGGACATGAGGTTATGTAACCTGTATCCATTTACCAGTAGCCTTTTCTCTGCCCAGGAAAACTTTGCAGAAGGTATTTTGACCTGGAGCCTTTCTACTGGTCAGTTAGCAACTCGTTTGTAGAAATTGCTTTGATCCTGAATGCATGTATTCACAGTCTTTATTGTTGGCTTCCCGGTCTTTGTTGCTGACGAAGGGAAAGAAGAAGAGTAGCCATTCTTATTTTCTCTAGAAGAAGAAGAAGAAGAAGAGATCGGATTTATACCCCGCCCTTCAATATCCAAAGGTGTCTCAGAGCGGCTTACAAACTCCTTTACCTTCCCCTCCCCACAACAGACACCCTGTGAGGTCGGTGGGGCTGAGAGAGCTCTGACAGAAACTGCTCTTTTTCAAAGACAGCTCTTGTCAGAACTACGGCTTGCTCAAGGTCATCCAGCCAGGTGCAAGTGGAGGAGTGGGGAATCAAACCTGGTTCTCCCAGATTAGAGTCCACTACACCAAACTGGCTCTAGCAGTACGACTTTTGGCATTAGTTAGATACTAGGATGTATTGTTTGCATTTCTTTTATCCAAAAGTTCTCCACCCTCTTTTTATCTTTTTAGTAAAGTAGCTTTTAAAATTTATTTATTACAGTTATACCCTGCCCTCCCAGCCATGATCATAAAACCATATAACAATTACAGCATTAAAAGGTGCAAACAGTAAAAGTAATACCGTTACAGATAATAGTTTAGCATTGCATTTGGGATGGCGCTCAGACTTCCGTGCCATCCTGGTGGTCGATCTCGATCTAATACTGCGCGGGTGGCTCAGGCTGCCTCAAAGATTTCAGGGGACAGGGCGTTCCCACGGGGCGGCCCCTAATTGAACGCCTGGCGGAAGAGCTCCGTCTTGCAGGCCCTGCGGAACTGCATAAGGTCCCACAGGGCCCTGACCTCCTCCGGGAGCTCGTTCCACCAGAGAGGAGCCACCACCGAGAAAGCCCTGGCCCTGGTTGAGGCTAGCCTGTCATCCTTTGGTCCAGGAAGGGTGAGTCGATGTTGAGATCCTGATCGCAGTGCTCTCTGGGGGACATGTGGGGAAA
>NW_015165884.1:225171-227045 GCF_001447785.1 Gekko japonicus
TCATTTCACTTATAGGGTGCAGTTTAGTCCGCTTTCAGCCCACCTCAGAAACGGCTTTTATCTGCACGATCACACAGTCAACATCTGCCTCCTGTTCCCAGCCGTCGCTTTCCAGCTCAAAACCGCTTTAACCCGGAGTATTTTGACACCAGGTCCCCAAGTGGTGTTTTCGTGATTCTCCAGTTCCAGCCGCACTTTTCTGATGTCTGATCGCTCCTGCGGTGTTGAGCCACTTCCAGTTTAAACCCCCTCCCCGCTCGAAAGCTGCCCGAGGCTTCTGCTTTTCGCCTGCCATTTTTTTTTAAGCGTTGGCAGTGTGCACATAGGCAGAGGTCCGCCACAGGGTTATTAAAAACAATGTTTAAACAGTGCCTAGTTTTAGCGTTTAGACGAGTTCGGGATCTCAGGGAGGCCATTTTCGGAGTAAATGTTTAAAGGGAAGTGTTCCTTTAAAGTTTAAAGGGAAGTGTTACAGCAGCCGGGCTGAAGTGGAAATCGCTGTTCTGCGCAAGCGCGAAAATTTTAGTTCTACAGATGGCTTGCCTGTGCACATGCCCAAACGGAGAGAGAGAGAGAAACAACAGCGAAGCACGCTCCGGCCTGTGGACGGCGGGAAGTGATGTGGCTGCGCAGCGATCCGGAGCAAGGAGTTGAGTGTGATCGCGACCCTCCAGGTTAAAAAAGACCGCATCGGGGTCGGAGCAATTTAAACCGCTCCCAGCATGCCGTCTGACCACACCCATAGGGTGGCCACCTCCAGCTTGGGAAACACCTGGAGATTTGGGGGTGGAGCCTAGGGAGGGGAGGGGCCTCAGCGGGGAGGGATGCCGTAGACTCCACCTTCCAAAGTGGCCATTCTCTCCACGGAGACCAATCTCTGTCGTCTGGAGGTCAGTTGTGATTCCAGGGAAATCTCCAGCCCCCACCTGGAGAAAATGGATGCTTTGGAGGGTGGGCTCTATGGCGTCGTACCCCGCTGAAGTCATCCCTGTCCTCCCCAGGCTCCACCCCCAAGTCCCCAGCAGTTTCCCATCATGAAACTGGATGCCCTACCCCCCACTGGTGGCCGGGGGGTACCTGGCCACCCTAGCAGAGCTGACTCTCTGGCCCAGCCTCCCAAGGAAGTGCGTAAAGAAGAGGCTGCTACTGTCTGAGCCTCGCGCCCTCTCCTCCTGGGCTCACCCCGTCAGGGACCAGGCCCAAGCCAAACTCCTGGGGCCCTGCTACAAAAGTTTGCTTAGATTTGGCCCTAGGGTTGCCAAGTGTCAATTCTGCTGCAGCGGGGGACTCCCGGCTGGTGGCTGGAGCGCGCGAACGCGCTGCCTCCACATCACCTTGAGGTGACGCGGGCACACCGGGCACGCTGGGGGAGGGGCCACGACCATCCGAGGGAAAACCATAGAGTTTTCTCTCGGATTACCGTGGTCCCGCCCCCAGCGTGCCCGGCCTGCCCGCGTCACTTCCGGGCGACGTGCACGTCGGGGTGGAGTTCCCCCTGGGGCCCGATCCGCCGGTGGTGGGGAACGGGCCGGCCTCGGGGGCGGGGGTGGGGACTTGGCAAGCCTATTTGACCCGCAATGACTTAGGCCCAGCAGGGGAAAGCTGTACCTTGCTTTGGGGTAGGGTTCCCAGCTCCAGGTTGGGAGAATCCCGGATATTTGGGGAAGGAGCCCAGCGAGGATAGGGACACCACTGAGCTACCATGTCATAGAGTCCACCCCCCCAAAAAAAAGAAGCATCCATCCCCCCCAGGGGGACAGATCTCTGTAGACTGGAAATGAGCTCTAATTCCAGGAGATACCCAGGTCCCACCTGGAGGCTGGCATCCCTACATAAACACTGATCCAATGACCCCCCCCCCATTGCACACAATA
>NW_015165884.1:227136-229540 GCF_001447785.1 Gekko japonicus
GTCTTCCGCTGTCCTCTGAAGTTTGCTCAATTTCATGTTCGTTGCGTCGATGACACTGTCCAACCATCTCATCCTTTGCTGTCCCCGTCTTCTTTGACCTTCAATCTTTCCCAGCATCAGGGTCTTCTCCAGTGAGTGCTCCCTTCTCATTTGGTGGCCAAAGTATTTGAGCTTCAGTTTCATTATCTGGCCTTTCAGGGTTGATTTCTTTTAGGATTGACTGATTTGATCTTCTTGCAGTCCAAGGGACTCTCAAGAGTCTTCTCCAGCACCATAATTTGAAAGAATCTATTCTTCGGCACTCGGCCTTCCTTATAGTCCAACTCTCGCAGCCATACGTGACTACTGGGAATACCATTGCTTTGACCATGCGGACTTTTGTTGGCAGGGTGATGTCTCTACTTTTTATCATGCTGTTTAGGTTCGCCATCGCTTTCCTCCCAAAGAGTTCCTGAGCTAAGACCAAAATGTGTGAGCCTGAGGCTAAAGAAAAGTGAGCTAGCTCACACTAACTCAGCTTAGAGGGGACACGGGTTGCAATCAGTGTTCCCTCTAAGCTGAGTTAGTGTGAGCTAGCTCACAGTTTTTTTAGCCTCCGGCTCACAGATTTTTCTCTTAGCTCAGGATGGATGGCTCCAGAGCAAACTAATTTACGCAGTAGCTGAATCGCTTGCTCACAACTTTAATGCCAGTAGCTCACAAAGTAGAATTTTTGCTCACAAGACTCCATATCTTAGAGGGAACATTGGTTGCAATCCCAGGAGGTCGGCACCCACCCCCTGGCGGTTGGCAACCCTAACTTTGAGCCAGTTCTGTCTATGATTGGTGTGGCCCCTTCGTTGCCTCTGGCTGTGGAAACCGGCCGGCCTTCATTGGTCTGCCCCACCCAAACACACACTTGTGTTCTACCCACAAAGGGTTTCCAAATCTCCTGGGATTGATCCATGGACAAGGCAGGCACACCCACCGGCAATGCTCCCTCTAAGCTGTGAAGTCCTGTGAGCAAAAATTCTACTTTGTGAGCTACCAGCATTAAAGTTGTGAGCAGGCTGTTGATTTGGCTGCTGCATCAATTAGTTTGCTCTGGACTGGAGCCCTCCTTCCTGAGCTAAGACAAAAATGTGTGAGCCAGAGGGTAAAAAACTGAGCTAGCTCATGCTAACTCAGCTTAGAGGGAACACTGACCACCAGTTCTGTGTGTGTGTGGGGGGGTCTCATATTTCTCCTCCCGACCAGCAGTAATCTTGAAGCCCAAATTTGGGCTACTAACTCTTCCAGGAAGCAACAATTCTTGGGCTGTCCAAGTTCCAGCTCCAGAAACTGTTTTAGTCCTGGGGTTCAGCACTGGAACATGGGGGGCATAATAAAAAGAGCACTTCTGGGCATGTACAGAACACATTTCTTCCACCGTCCGGTACCAACACCTTCAGGGTTAGGGATAGGGGCCTTGGGAGTTGTGTGCAGCATCCAGGTAAGTTCTTCAACCTGTGATTCCTAATCTCTTTTTATTTTTTTTATTTTTTTAATTAACATTTTTATTGAAGTGTTAACATTTTCGTACAATTGTTAAGGTAAGTTAAAACCACTTCAAGTTTTTACAGAAATTATAAAGTATGAATAACTTTACAGAATATAAATCGAGTAATCCTGTGATTCCTACTTTTTAAAAGAAATTAATCCCTACAGTGGCAAATCTTGGCCCTTTTCTGCTTAAAAGTCAAGGCCCTCTGCCAGTTCTTGCCTTTAAAATACCCCCCCCTCCAATTAACAGTTTCATCAGCGCTAAAGGGGGTAGGAAGAATTATTTCCAGGATCATCTTTAATCAAAGGATTGGGAAAACCAATACTTAATTAGATGGGAGACTTCTTGATTGATAGAAAATCACTCCTCCTCTGGCAGTTAACGACTGGCTCCAAGAGTCCCTCTCTGGTGGGTAAGTAAAATGCTCGAACTTTGGATACTACTTTGTTCTAGTACTAGCAGCCAGTTGGTGTGGAAGGAATTGGGGGAGGGCTTAATTTCCAAATTAAGCTGGGGTTCCAAATGCCAAAAACACCATCCACATAATACCTTTCTCAGGACCAACTAAGGTTGCCAACCTCCAGGTTGAGCCTGGAGTCCTCCTAGAATTACAACAGTGGCTCAGAGGTTAAGACACTGAGCTGCAAACCAGAAGGTCTGTAGTTTGGCAGTTCGAGACCCATGTGCCATGTGATGGAGTGAGCTCCCGTCTCTGGCCCCAGCTCCTGCCAACCTAGCAGTTCGAAAGCAAGAAATTGCAAGTAGATAGATAGGTACCGCTTCGGTGGGAAGGTAACAGCGTTCCGTGCACCTCAGCTTTTAGTCATGCCCACGGAGAAGTCTTTGGATCAACAAATACTACATACAGGGCTTTAGTTGAGC